>NW_026916649.1:0-1723 GCF_035046485.1 Aedes albopictus
TGCCTAGGAAGAGGAATGGTTCCCTGGCTAATTTATCATATGCGTAATTGGATCGCGTCGTCCGGTGGCGCGATGCTGACATGCTGGTTTCAGTGAGGTTGAAGACAGGTGTGGATTCCGTGGAAACTGCTGATCTTGCTCATCGTCCGTTGTGTGGCTCGTTCAAAGTTGCTAACGATGTTGCTAACTGTTGTTGTTGTTGTTGGATGTCTCCTAGTTGGCTAAGTATGGCTTCTTCGGAGTTGGGGCAAACTGATGCGATAACTTCTCCCTCCCTAAGTGAGGAACGTCCCGGTCCTTTTCCACCGTATCTGATTATGATTAGCATGATGATAATCACTGCTGTAATTCCGGTAAAAGAAAATCCTCCAAACAGGCTCCAAAACTTAAAGTTGAGATTGTTTTGTTCTAGGTATACATGCTCGAGGTGTCGTCGGTTTTGTATTGTGTCGTGATGAATTTTTCCTAAATCGATGTCTTCCTGTAGCTTCCAGTTTGGTTTGAGATTATAGAATGCGTTATACATGATATTGGGCTCGCCGATATATTCCTCGTTTCTAAATGTTTCGTTGTTGAGTTGTATTGTGCAGTTTTCAAAATTGATGATCACATTTCCTTCTAGGCTTCGGTTATCTGGTCCGCAGGTTGATTTTAATGTTTGATTCCTTATATTGGATATCAAAATGGTGTTGTCAGAAATTAGTTTGATTATTGTTTGGTTATTGAATACAACGTTGCATTTAGGCTTCACTCCGGTTATTAACGGTTTGATACATTCGTCCCCGAGATCCGTCAAGAATGAAGATTTTTGAACGAAGTCTTCCGGTTTTTGTGTGACAAAAATACGGTTACCACTTTTGACTATGAATTCTGGGAATTGGATGATTGATTGATTACTATTGATGATTGGGTATATTCTGATGATTTCCGCGGTGTTCTCCTCTAACAGTGGTACATGCATAAAATATAATAATGTTCCATGACTCGTTGCGAATTTTGGCGTAACATATTGTAGTGCTTCATCCGGTAAGTGAATGTTAATTCCTTGGTCTTGAAGAAGTTCTCTTATCGTTGTAATTTCTCGAATAGATAGGATTTTGTTTGAAGTAATAGACATTTTTGAGAGCAGAATTGCGTCTTGAATGTCCTCGAGCAGCTGATTGAGAATATCTACGTTTACGATGGATGTAATTGTTTCGATGTCGTCCATTAGCAAGTCGTTTAGGTTGGCCTGATTGGTTACTTCCTGTATAGCGTGAGTAAGTTGCTGAATCCGAGTGTTGAGATTTTGATTAACTATGATCTGTTGGTTGTTTTGGTCAATCAAGTCGTTCATCGTAGTATTGATGGCTTGGAGATCAGATGCGTCGGGGGTTCCCGCGATCCATTTCCACACAGTTCCAACGGTGTTCCACCTCCTTGATCGGTGGTGTGGTTGAGCAAGGTTGTTAATCGATAAATTATCGCCGATAACTTATCGCCAACTATGACCTCGTTGACGGATTTTCGATAATTTGACGATAGCGATGAATAGTGCGTTACATTAACGTTATCGTTATCGAAGCTTCGATAATTTAACGAAAATTATCGAGTTAACTGTTGAATGTCAAGAGAGAAAAAATCGTTGTAGTGGAGAATGTATACTTTAGTTAATAAATGTTCCCGCCCCTGTGTATGACTGAAGTATGAACATGTTGGGTAATTTTTTTCCCAAGGAAATTAA
>NW_026916650.1:0-1720 GCF_035046485.1 Aedes albopictus
TTCTCTCTCTCTCTCTCTCTCTCTCTCTCAGTCTTCTCTCTCTCTCTCTCTCTCTCTCTCTCTCTCTCTCTCTCTCTCTCTCTCTCTCTCTCTCTCTCTCTCTCTCAGGGTTGTTACTACAACGCGGATTTCGCGGATTTCTTCTTTTGATCTATCAACCAGCGCTTGACGAATCCCTTTGACGAACATTATTCTGTGAATCTTGTATATGAAAATACTGATAGTTGAACCCTTTTAGTGCTTAAATTTTTTTATTCCCGTTGGTATGAATCCTAGAGCCTTTGGACAGTATGTTTCATAAATAATTCAATACGAAAATGATCTAGAAAGCTCTGAAGTCTGAACTAAACTAGGTTAGTTGCATTACATCTATGTAGTTTATTGTCGTAGCTATTATCTTCATTTTGCATAATTAGTTATTACAACATAGGTACCGTGATTTCGGGTGAAATTGATCAGTGGGGTGAAATTGATCGACGTGAGGGCAATTTTTGTTTGTCAAAAATAAAGCTTTGAACTTAAAACAATTTGTTGAAAATGACCATCATCTGGCTCAAGGGTTATTGAATGATGAGTTTACATGTTTTACAGCCAATTAGTCACATATTTCTGTATTGAATTTGATATTTTCCGAAACTGCGTGTTTTGCGAATTTCAAAGGTACTTTCAAACTTTTGTTGTCGTAATACAGCTACGGAATAAATATTCGAATGAATGTTCGTAGCTGCCAAGTGTTCGCTAAACCCGATTTCGTCATCAAAAGTTCTATAAATATGGATATTTTTGCACAAAATTGAACTTTTGTTAAAGTAATGACTTGTTTGGTATGAAAATTGCATACTTTTAGGCGTTTTCGTAAGATTTATTAAACTTTAAATTTAATTAACTATGAATTTACTAAATTTGTACAAGTTTTACAAAGCTTTTCGCATTCTGGGGTGGTTAATTCAGATGGAAAATTTATCTTGAGCACTTACAAAGACATTTCACTGACTGATCAATTTCACCCCGGAACTAAAATTTCTGATTTTTAATTTTAAATGATATATATTGCAATAAAATGATTTGCAGTAAATGTTTCAAACTCGATGAGTGATGAAACTCGTGGTCGTACTTGTTTTAAAGTATTGAGTTTGACCATATCGACAACTATTTAAAAATTAGAAGCCAAAAACTGTGAAAAGTGATCAATTTCACCCGAAATCACGGTATTTAAGTAAAACATGATAGCACTCTCTCATCTTTAGAAATGTACATCCGACACAACATATTATCTATTGGATTTAGAGGAATAAACTGAACTTCGAGCTCTATTCCGAATACTTCCTAGAAATTCTTTAACAAAATCCAAGTAATCAGGTCTTCTTCATGGTGTATCCACGGAATTCCCCAAGTAACAATCGTAATTCTATTTGGTTTTATTTGTTTTTATGATAGTTTTATCGGAACATTGCATATTCTAGTTGATCTTATCGGAGTTTCAGCTGAGCATAACTATTCTTCATCAATATGTGGTTTTAAAAACACCTCCAAGAATACTTGAGGTTCAGTTCATAAAACCATAAACACAACAAGAACTGTTGAACTTATTTTCAGTTTTATAAGGTTCTTGTAGTTATCTTCAATCATCCGTTCTTGATCAAGAGCAACTGTTCTCGCAAGAGAACAGTTTGGTACATGAAAAATGCAAGAAAAAACTCAAGCATCAGATTTTGATTCT
>NW_026916651.1:0-1695 GCF_035046485.1 Aedes albopictus
TGTGCCGCTATCATCAAACATCAAATGTCAAGCGTTAAGCTGAGATTTCAGCAAATGAACTTTAACCGAGATCCGCACAGCCGATCTCGGTATTCTGCTTTAAGTGTGCTGGATGAAATCCTGGAGTAGGCTGACCATCCGTCCCGTATTTAACGGGACAACCAAATTTTCAAACACTCGTCATTGGTGCATAGTTAACGTTTTTGGCTCAATTATTCGTTCTTTCTAGCGGAAATGGCATTATTAACAACATTCAGTTCTGTTTTTGGACATTGATTTTCTTTTCGTTGAGTTTCCGAAATGTGTCCCGTATTTAAACGGGACAAATCTGGTCAGCCTATCCTGGAGGAATACCTGGAATAGGTCCTGGATAAATTCACAAAGAAATTTCTGGGGGAATTTCTGAAGGAATCATTGGAGGATTTCCTAGAGAATTCCCGAAGAAATCCTTGAAAGAATTACTAGAGGAATCTCAGGAGGAATTCATGCAGGAGCCCCTGGAGGAATTCTTGGAATAATTCCTGGAAAAACTCCGGGAGGAATTTCTGGGGGAATATCATAAGGAGCCCCTGGAGAAATTCTAGGAGAAATTCCTTTAGGAATTCCTATATGAATTCCTGGAGGACTTTCTGAAGGAATTCCTTGGGCATTTCTGAAGAAGCCTCTTAAGGAATTCCTGGAAAAATTCTTAGAGAAATTTCTACAGAAATTCTTGGAAGAATCCCTGAGGAATTTTTGGAAAGAACCCTGAAGGAATCCCTGAAACAAATTTCTGGAGGAACCTCAGAAGGTATTCCTGGAGGAACTTCCGGAAAACTTCCAGGTGGAATCCCAAAAGGAACTCCTGGAGAAATCTCTATAGGAAATCTTGGGGAAATTCCATGGAACTATTCATGGAAGAATTCCAGGAGGAATCCCTAAATCAAATCTTGAAAAATCCTTCAATGGATTCCTGGAAGAATCTGCAGAGGAATTCTGGAAGAATCCATGGAGAAATTTCTGAAGAATTCCTAGAGGATTTCTGAGAGGAATTTCTGGTGGAGTTCCAGGAGAAATTTGAAGAGGAATGTCTGGAGGAATTCCAGGAGCAATTCAGAAGGAATTTCTGGAACGATTACTGGAGGAAGCATCGGTGGAATTTCTGTCGGAATCCATGAAATAATTCCTGGAGGAATGTGTAGAGAAAACCGTGGAGAATAAATTCCTGGATTAATTTTTGGAGGAAATCCTGGAAGAATTTCTGGAGGAATTCCAGAAGCAATTGCTGTACGAATTTCCAAAGAAATGCCTGGAGGAATTCCTGGATTCATTCCTGAATTAATTCCCGGAGGAATTCCTGAAGAAATACCTGGGGTAATTCCGGTGAAATTCGTGGTAGAAATGCCTGGATGAAATCTTGGAAGAATGCCAGGGGCAATACCTGGAATAATTCTTGAATGAATTCCGGAAAGAATTTTTGGGGAAATTTTAAAAGAATCCCTTGAGGGTTTCCTGGAGGATTTCTGAAAAAATATTTGAAGGAATTCCTAGAGAAATCTCAGGAAAAGTTCATGCAGGAATCCCAGGAGAAATTATTGGAATAATTCTTGAATAAACTCTGAAAGGAATTCTTGAGGAAATTTCTTATGAATCCCTGGAGGATTTTATAGATAAATTCATGGAGAAACTGCGGTAGTAATTTCTGAAGGAATCTTG
>NW_026916652.1:0-1670 GCF_035046485.1 Aedes albopictus
TAAAAACTTTATTTTTTTCATGTTTTGTGCCTCATAAACCTTCCTTGGGTGAAAACTAAAAGAACAAAACAAAGACGACCCAAATCTGACGTTCCGTTCTCAAGTTATGCGCGGTCCACGTATGCCACTGCATTTATATATATATATATATATATATATATATATATATATATATATATATATATATATAAATATATATATATATATATATATATATATATAAATATATATATATATATATATATATATATATATATATATATATATATATATATAATATATATATATATATATATATATATATATATATATATATATATATATTATATATATATATATATATATATATATATATATATATATATATATATATATATATATTATATATATATATATATATATATATATATATATAAATATATATATATATATATATATATATATATAATATATATATATATATATATATATATATATATATATATATATATATATATATATATATATATATATATATATATATATTATATATATATATATATATATATATATATATATATATATATATATATATATATATATATATATATATATATATATATATATATATATATATATATATAGATAGATTTTAAAAGTTCTAACTGTTCTAACTTTCCTACTGCGGACATTTTACTACTTGAACACCATAGATTTTTGGATAATCTCAACAAGTATCTCTGGCACTTTAATATTTTTGCCTCAAAGCTCTCAGTTTGACTATGAAAACGTATAGAGTCTTGTACCATTTGTGCAGGTTTACCTATTTTGGGCACTTGCCGCTATAACTAAGTCAATTTACAACCGATTGATTTGAATTTTTGTACAGAGTTAGATACTGTGCGTGCCCAACTCTGAACAAAAATTGAAATCAATCGGTTGTAAATTGACTTATTATAGCGGCAAATGCCCAAAATAGGTACACCTGCTTAAATGGTACAAGACCCTAGTTCATCGAGAATTCTGTCCAATTTTGAGTTGTCATGAAGTCTGATTTGATTTATTTGAAGTAGCGAATCACTTGGCTACATTATCAAATATGTGTGTTCTACTTGGCTACATTATCATAAATGTGTGTTTGAACTGTAGCATCAGACTGCAAGAGAAACTTTTCAACAGTGCTAGTTTTGTATAACAAACAAAATTCATCAAAATATTTGTTTAAACTTATTACATCCCACTAATTGTAGGATTTTTTGACCAATCAAAATATTTTGTAAAAAGAGTGTTAAGAACACTTCTGGAGTGAAATTTGATTTGGACGTCGTTTAACCATTTGGAGCCGGAGGGGTCAATATGACCCCGGTGATGAAACAGAACATAGCAAACGTATTCAAGGCCAACGAGATTGCAGCAGCAGTGGCGAACCCATCCGGCTCCAAAGGTATGAAATCAAGGAGAAAATAATGTTTTCAATCTCGTCCCGGTAAGGCAAATTAATAAAAACTAATAATATTGTCAGTGAAGATTAATGCTATCAAAAACTAACAAATATTTGCATAAGATTTAGCATTATTATAGTGTTTTTCATAATTTTGAACAATCAGTTATTCTTTCCAAAGCACTTTGCGGGCCGCATTCAAGAGCTTCGAGGGCCGCAGTTTGAGCACCACTGCTTTAAAAGAATAAAG
>NW_026916653.1:0-1660 GCF_035046485.1 Aedes albopictus
GATTTTTTTTTTGCACGGCTGGGTACTACCCAAAATAGAAGCACTGCCCGCAATGGCCCCACACTCTTAAAGGTTTAAAATGAATTAGGGGTAAGATAAAGGGTGAGTCGATAATTATTGTGCCATTTTCAAACTAACGTAACTTTTTTCCTACTCCACCGAAATCAACTAAATTTTGCACAGTTTCTCCTTATAGTCTGATGTTTACATTTGCTTAATTTGGCAGTTATCAGAGAGATTCCGGTGAATATAGAATAAACTTAGTTAACAGTTCTCAAAAAGATGTTGTACAATCACATGCTAAAATCTAAAATTATGGTATCGCGTCTTGGAACAAATAACGATTGTTATCGGATCATCTTAATGTTCGACAATAGGTTTCAGGAACGGTTGTCAGTGAAACATAAGCTTGGAGCTGGGAGAAAACCAGGCACGATGCGCATAAACAAACCAGAGACCTTCAATTATTTGTTTCAGGTGGAACCTGAACATGGCCACATGGAGGGCGTCAATCTAAAATGTCGTGAATTTGAACTCAAACGTATCCTAAATTTGAACCGATACCAAAAAGTTGAAATACATATATATACTAAACTACTGTAAAAATTTGGTTTCATTTCGTTAACTGTAGACAATTTGCGAATCAGTTGAAGGTAGGGTGGTACAATAATTAACGACTCACCCTTTAGTTATATTAAAAGAAGTGAAAAATTACCCAAGATGAACTAACCTAATGCTAAAAATCTCGTTAATACAGATAAAAAAAAGTAGTGAAAAATTGTCTTTGTCAGGATTACTTGATTGTGCTTCAAATAATCTTCGTGGACGAATACCTATCTTAACACAAGAAAAGCTTCGAGTAAATTTTAAAATTTATAGAAATGCTTCAAAATCAGTCCAGAACTTTGCCTGCTATAGATATCCAGGAGCTTTACACTAAAGAATTGAAGAATTTGGATAAGTTCTCATGCAATTCAGGAAAAAAAAAACTCCGTAGTAACTCCGTTTTGCACATCGAAGATTTTTTCAGAAGTACTTTACAATTCACACACAGCTCCAGAAGTTTTATAGATATTTAAATTTTGGTAAATACAATACTTTGGAAAACTGTAAATCTCGATTTTTAGATCAAACTCAAAAACAGTTCTACAATTTTTTTATCCCGATCTTGAAATCAACACGTTATTATGCATAGTAAATTTTGGTCGTTGATTGAAGTTTATGACTTTCGTTTTATTTAGTGTAATGCTGTAATGTAAACTACATATAATGAGAATATGTAACATCAAGATTAATTTAAAAATTATTAACTAAAATAAATATTCTTGAGAGCATAAAAGATTGAGGTGTAGATCTTTATGTGCCATTTTGAATTGTATGAGATCTTTATATTTACGAAGAAAGTTTGAAACATCAATAAAGCATTGGTAAATAATCTTCAAGAATAGGCTATGCTTTGCAAAAATCATAATAAAACCATAACCGACGATTGCTGCTGATCATCGAATGTCTTGGAAGAAACGATTTCTTGAAATAAGGTTTTTAAACAATTGCTATCAAAACTGAGAGCCAAAACCTGCAAATTTCAATTGTAAGGTATGTGGAAATCAATGATAACCTCCATTCCACACTTTACCCATCATCAATTCTATTTCCACCG
>NW_026916655.1:0-1623 GCF_035046485.1 Aedes albopictus
GCCTACACTTTGGCCACAAGTGTGGAATCTCTGCATTCCACGAAGGCAAATGACGGCCTCAAACTTTTTCAAGTGTAGCTTACAGGATTCGGCTCTAATTTGCACATATTACCTGGGCCTGTTTCGATACAAAAAAAAAATGTTGGTCGGTATTTGGCTAAGAAGTTTTAGTAAATTGGCCGTGGGTTCTCGTCTGGTGCCAGAGTGATCCAGACGGAATTGTTTGCAGAAATTTTTACTGCAGAAGAAACACGCTCTGTCGTCCCCATCTAGGAAATTACCACTCAGCCAATATTTATTATTCACTCAAAGCTGTCATAAATCATCCGCAGATTTTTTTTCCGTTTCATTGCGATGGCATACGTTTTCTCCGCGTTGAGATGTGAAGCGCATTGCTGCGAAACAAAGAAGCCAGTTCTGCATGGATTTCTTCTGCAGTTGAATATTCAAGTTATTGAAATTATCATTCATTGTGTGATTATTTGACTCTCAAATCACATTTGCTAAACCCTTTGGAGACGGTATTTTCGCCTTTCTGGATGTAACCTCGTTGGTCTAGAACACGTTTGTAGTGGTCGGTTTTCTTGACTGGGCTAATGTGACCCATCCGTCTCCAAAGGGTTAAATAGTATTCCATATTATTTCTAATAATATTTAAAGTTAAATAACGGCTAAGTGCAAAATTAAGTTTAGTTATTTTGCTTTTGCAGTATCGTAGATAATTTCGGATCGAGCTGGCATTCCTGCCACGAAGCGTACTGTCACTGGTTGAATCGATGAGTGTGTTTCGAGAAGCCTACCTTCCCCTACCATTATATCATTATATTATACATCGCATCATTCTCTCCACTTTTCGCTGCTGCTTTTATCTACGAGAGACAAGAAAGAGTGTAATTCGAACCGTACAGTGCTAATAGCTTTCACCCCGACACAACCCCATAGGATCTCGCGTGGGAGGGTGTCGGAACGGAGTGGATCTGTTGATGAAGATATATTTACACTTTTGTGGCCTTCCACCTGCTGCCGGGTGCCAGTTTCACCGCCAACGAAAGGTAAAAGATGATTGTGTCTTGTAGAATAAACTCAGCCAGGCGTTGATGTAACGTCTCAACGGTCGCCATATGAAGCGTTTCCAAGCGTTGTCGAGGGAATATACCTACCTGGAGGGTAATTATGACCACGCTATACCTTTACCGACTACGCTCCAAACTATACAGAGTGGATGGTTACTGATGTTTCGTCCGAAAGAGCGTGAAACAAGACCTCATTTACAGGGGATACTCAAATTAACTGGGACAGGTAAAAATTTCACTTTTCAAAAAATGTTCAACTCGCTGTAACTTTTTGAAAAGGGCATCAAATATTCTCAATTTTTTACTGTAAGTTCATCAACTAGTTGTGTATCAGTGGTCAAAATTTGGAAAAGATCGGGCCATTCTACACGAAGTTATAAAGATTCTAGAAAAAGATATAATTATTCGATAGCCAACTTTGAGCTGTTATATCTCCGGATTCAATGAACCGAATGCAATGAAATTTTGATCATTTATGACTTATATAATGAACTTTGAAAAACAGTTGACTTAATTTGAAATCTATATATATAAAAATGCAGTGGCATAC
>NW_026916656.1:0-1619 GCF_035046485.1 Aedes albopictus
ACTTTTTTCACTTTTTCGTATCGAATTCCACATCGTAGAGAAACAAACGAGCACTTTTTGGAAAGAAAATTTAATTCTCTTTCAGAAGCGCTTAGATCCGGTAGGTACTTACGAACAATTTATGTGATTAATTTGAGGAGCTCTTGCTATGCCTCCGGCGGGTGATCTTCCGGATTTTTTGTTAGCTGGCCAATCCGGTGTCTAACGGCGTGGGCATCAAGAATGATGATAATGGAAGCCATTGCAAATGGAAGATAGCAAATTCTAGAGCAAAAAATGAGTAAAATTTGACGACAAAAATTGATTTTTTTTTATGTAAACTAACGATTTTCTCCTTATCTCATCAAGCCTCTACAATTGGGGGTCATCTGGATTAGCCTATAGTTAGACTAGCTGCCCCGGCAAACGTCGTCCTACCTGCCAACTTTTTTTTTTTTTTGACATGCAGCTCTGTAGAAAAATGCCCCGCAAAATTGAGTTTCAAACTTTCTCGTTTTCGGTAGGCTCCCGGCCGATTTCCCACTTATTTATTCGTACGAACACGTCGGAGCCCTGCACGAATGAATCACTGAAAGAATGATGTAGATCCGTTGACCCTTTTCCGAAAAATGGGCAAACTTTGTCTTGCCATATAGGGAACTGCACGCCGCGGTTGCTAGGGAAAATTCTTCTAAGTTCTTGACGTTTCGTGGCCTTGTTGTTTACGATTTGGACTTAGAAAATTTTTGCTGGTTTTACTGAGGTGCACCCAGGTGGGCAGGGTGGCTTTGATTGAAATTATCAACGCGTGGTTCGTGGGTGGCGGAATGCGCGCGTTCGGGCTCCTACTTGCAAGATTATGAAACCTGACTTGACTACAGTTATGAAGTTCAGCAAGTTGTAAGGCATGATTAGCTGATGTCAGGATGAATCATTGACCACATGGTCACCACTGGCCACTCCGGGAACTTCCGGGATGACCCGAAACAACCTGGAGAACCGGTGATAGGGGTCAATTACGTTAATTTAGCAAAACATGATGAAAAACACCACGGCTCTTTTTTTATGATTTTTCGTCAATTCACTTGTGACTGCATAGCAATACTGGCCATGGTTCCCATGTGCCACTTCCGAAACTTCCGGGATACCCTGAAGAACCGACATTAGAGGATAATCATATTCTAACAGAAAAATGTGTCATGCGACGGATCTTCCTTCATGAATTTTCATAGATATGTTTGAGGTTGTATCGATGCTAGACATGGCCCCCATTATTGGCCACTTCTGGAACATCCAGGTACCCCGACGGAAACGACAACAAAAGCTAATTACGATCATACAACAAAACATGTAATGTGACCATCATGATTTTTAATTCCTATGTATGTGGTCGTATCAAAAGTGGCCACACTCTTGGTTGACCATTTCTGAAACTTTCTGGGGCGCCCTGAGGGAATCGATGGCCAGAATCAATTTGGTTCATTCAGCGACGGTTTCATCATGTTTTTCGAGAATATGCTTGTGGTTACTGCTAAAACTTAGAGAATGCCCTCAAGAGACTGATGGCATATTGAACAAACGCGTTCATATGACAAAATGTGGTGTGTAACGCATCTTGGCTAGGTCCAGAGAAATATCTG
>NW_026916657.1:0-1618 GCF_035046485.1 Aedes albopictus
TACTGGACAGCGTCGTAATGGCTGAATTACTGGGGTCACGTTTTTATCGATTGGAAGGACCAGCTGGAAATCTTTGATTTTGGGAAATGCTTCTGTTTGTTTGACTTGGCATACGTTTTCTTTGAAGGAGCTAGGTAGTCCGACTCGTAACAGACCAAGTTCACGAGCCGTGATTTTTCCCAACAAGGCTTGTTGCCCGCCTCGGATCACGTAGAATGTTGTTCTGGCTGATATGATATCATCCTCATCGTGTACTTCGATAACTGCGTCAAACACGGTTACCAACTCCAACGGTATTCGCCCATAAGCCATGAACTTCTTAGACCTGTCACTTCTTTCCGAGAAATAGACTGCCTTGTTCAGCTTCATATATTCCCACGTTTGATCGTCTATTAGGTTGTACGCAGATCCCGAATCAATTAACATTTCAATAGTGACTCCCCCAACGCGACACTTTAGTAGCTCATCGTTTTCGTTGTTGATTTTGTAGACTGAAAATTCTTCCGTATCCTCTCTTTCATCGGTCAACTCAACATTCCTAACGCTCCTGAACCTTTTATGCTGTGGTATTTGTTGGTATCGTTGCGGTGAACGTTTCCGTTTCAATGACTGAACATTAACAAATTAAAGAAAGGAAAGAAAACAACCCCCAATTACACTTATATTTTTTTTACCATGGTATTAAAAAACTTATTTTAGTTCCTTACATTTCGTCCTGGTGTCTTACACATCGATTGGAAATGACCCGTATTTCCGCAACCGTGGCACTTTTTATCCGCTGCTGGGCATTTTTCAGACGTCCGATGTCGGAAACGACCGCATCGAGAGCATTTTTCTTTATAGGCTGGGATCCCTGAGTTCTTGTAATATGGTGTCCTTTGTGTATGCGCAACCAAACGGTGAACATCCGCGATTGGCTTTGGTTTAGAGTTCATTTGGGCGGCTTGGTAACTGACGGATTGATGCGCATTAACGATTTTGGTACAAGTATCCAACGTCAATACTTCTTGCTCCAATAACTTACGACGCAGATCGTCCGGCGCGTTCTGAATTATTTTATCGATGATGGCCGTTTGACGACATTCAAGCTCAGTTTGTCCAAATGAGCATTTATCCGCCTTTTGCTGAACCCTGAGAAGAAATTTCTCAATCGGCTCGTCATTGTCTTGCGTCATAGTCCAGAATTGGAATCTCTCAAAACTGGAGTGTTGTTTTGGAGCAAAATGTGCCGTCAGTTTTTCCTTGGCCACAATATAGGGGTCCCTTCCATCTGAGCCGTCAATATCAGCCCCCGGAATGCCATAGAAGACAGATTGCAACTCCATGCCTCCCATAGCAAGCATCTGCGCTTTACGACTGTGGCTCTCCAAAATGTTGGTCGCTAACATAACGTTGTCAAACCATCTTATCCACGATGTCCAAGCGGTTCTTACCTCAGTTGCGGGTAAGTGCGAGAACTTGAACATAGGTAAATTATACGACGCAGGGCTGAAGAACGACATGGTTTGAAAAACCACTTCTTCGTTTGCCATGATTGCCTGTTAGAAATAAATGTATGATCATCTTTCCCGTTTCAACTTTAATATCATGTGCATCATTGGCTATTTTTTCATAATAA
>NW_026916658.1:0-66224 GCF_035046485.1 Aedes albopictus
CCCGCCTCTTGCGCTGAAGAGCCATCTCGACCGTTTCGTTAACCTTTAAGATAGCGTCTTTGATCGACTTGTCTTTCCGGAAGCCAAACTGGTTGCTCGACAGACCGTCTACCTGTACTCTCGGTGTATTTC
This sequence comes from Aedes albopictus, assembly GCF_035046485.1. NCBI lineage: Eukaryota > Metazoa > Arthropoda > Insecta > Diptera > Culicidae > Aedes > Aedes albopictus. The sequence continues at coordinate 133 of NW_026916658.1, forward strand.
AACAGTTTGTTGAAGAGAATCCCTCCGAATACCTTCCCTACACCCCCGGAATGCCTTGTCCAGCACCAGAATGGTCTGATATTTATAGACGCCTGTCTTATGGTTCATTTATTCGGTGTCACAACCTAACACACTAGAAGATAGCTCGTTCTGTTTTAAAATTCCGTATTTGATCTGCGATATGAGATATTGTTAATTTATCTTAATTAATTACAACAAAGAAACTTTCCCTGACATGTTTATGGCCTGTTTGCATTATGTTCTAAATACTGAGGTTATCTCCACTCTGCATTACTTTACTACTCTTGGCTGAGATGCTCAAACCGATACATGACTTCTTCAAAAAAAAAAATCCCAAACTGATCTCCCTTATGGGCTTTGGCATCTCTCCGACTCACAATTTTCGTTATCACTGAAACGGTGAGCGTAACTTTTTTGATAACAGCACGCTATCGGAACTAAGGTTTCGCCCGGTGTTGCATCGGGTACCCGTATGTATTGGCGACGCCATCGCCTGGGGTTTTAACTGATAACAATTTGCGATAACAAAAACTGCTAGGTGTATCCCTTCTCCAGTATCTGTTGGCTGCCATTTGATCGGTCACATTTCGTCGCGAAAAGTTGCATCCTTCGTAGTTTTGTGACAAAGTCTCTCTTTCTCGTACAATGCGAGTTTTGTACTGCTGAGTTAGTTTTCGTTTAGCGCAAGCATGATTAACCGTACGCGTAAGGTAATCCCTTTCGGAAGTGATTCACACGCGTTTCCTGGTAAAACTTACGAATCGCATTTTCTTCTATGTCTATCCTCAGATATGGCTGCTGCTGTTGGCGTTGATAGCCAATGGCCACACCCTGAAGGACACCGAATTCGAGCCAGTGGAAGGCATATGCGACACTTGTACTTGCACCGTCCGCAACGAATCCAACGCCCAGTACCTCAGCTACTCCATACTGGACTGCTCGACGAAGAACCTTCGGCATATGTTGGCCTCTTGGCCGGATGTCTTCGACAACGAGCAAGCCAATCAGGAAATCGTCTTTTCCCTGTCCGGAAATGACATAAAATCGCTGCAGCAGTTGCCGGCCACCGAGGCGGACTTGGTATTCAGCTGTCGGCACTGTAACCTTACCGAGATGGCCAGTGGCGCCTTTCTGGACACGCCCAACATCATCCGGTTGGATCTGAGCTGGAACCTCTTGACGGGAGATGCCTTGCGGCCGGATGTGTTCCGCGGGAAGTACGCCGAACAGGAGTACGAATCTATAGCATTGGACGAGCTGGATTTGAGCTACAATGCGGTAGATTTCCTGGATGCGGCCTTGTTCGAACACATGATTCATCTGAGGCGGCTGTCCTTGGCGCACAATCCGCTGAAGAAGCTAACGGACGGTACGGTGACGGCGCTGGGATCGATCAGTCGACTGGAACATTTGGATTTGTCGTATGCGCAGCTCGATGATCTTCCCGGGGAGATGTTCCAGAAGATCGAAGGCTTGCGGGAGCTGCTGGTACAGGGCAATCAGTTCACGGTGGTGCCCAGTTCCATTAGATTGCTGAAGCCGACACTGATGGCACTGTACGTCGGTGAGAATCCGATTCAGCGACTGGACGAGGAAAGCTTCTTCGGTGAGCGAGTTCTATAAGTGCTTCTAGGGATGTCGACAACTAACGATTTTTGTTTTGTTTTTTAGACTTGGATCACTTGACTCAGCTGAACATCAGTGGAATGCCACTGCTGGATGATGTCGATACGGGAACCTTCAGTGGACTGAAGTCGTTGGAAGTGTTGTCCTGCAGTAACAACCCCAAGCTGGTGGAGTTTGACATGAGCGACTTGAAAGGATTAATACGGCTGAGACAGGTGAGTTGGTGATTGTTGTGATATCTTCCTTACCAGCTGCATTCTGCTGCACTGACGTAGTCGTTTCCTCCGCTGCCTTGGGTTACCATGCCTGCTGTTTGTCTTTCAGGTGGTCATCGAAAATCTGTTTTCACCTTTCAATCACTTCATGAACGTCTGTCAAGAGGCTCTCGTCCGTATCTCTGTAAATTTCGGTTCGCGGGAAAAAATCTACACGCTTCACGAGAACGGCATAACTTGGATACTATCAGAAGGCTGGCTCCAGCGGCACGTTATCTTCCATTTGGGACATTTGGGGTCGTCCTCATAACCTTGGGTACGATCCCATTGACTTCTTACCACTCCAAGGGCTACATTTGAGATAGATCCGCCCAGGATCGTAGGGTCCTCGTTTTGCGTTAATAGAGGAAGCAGAGGTTTTTGTAGACACTTCTTAAGATAGATCTTCTCGTTAACAGTCCCGTACGGCGTACTCCGTTTGCCACACGAGCAGATCACTTGCCGGTGAGGAACACTGCAAGACTGCCTCCAGCGCCGTTGGGATCTTCTCTTCGTCTACACGCCAACCTTGCTCGTCGATTACGTAGCCGTGATACTTCATGCTTTTCCGGAAGAACTTGGATTTCTCCAATAAAATCGTGAGATTCGCTTGGCGTAGCCGGCGGGCTACTTCTTCGAGCAGAGCGATGTGCTCTTCGAATGTCTCGGTGCAGATTATAATGTCATCCAAGTAATGGAATACCAGCGGTTCCAAGTCGACGAATAGGTGAGTCATAAGTCGCGCTAGAGCTTGGCTAGCCGTTCACAGCCCGAAAGGCACCACCTTGGATTGGAAGTGGCCTCTGGATGGAACGGTGAAGGCTGTCAGTAGTTTCGAACCCGGATGGAGTGGTAGCTGCCAGAAGGCATCCTTGAGATCGATCGAAGAGATGTATTTGCTGCTTCGGAGGTGGTTGGTGATCGCTGTAATTGAGATGACGCGTCCAAGCAGACGCGATACTGCCCAGTCTTCTTCTTAACGGCGACCAGCGGATTATTCCATGGCGAGAACTGCGCCTCCCAAATAACGTCCAGCGCAATCATTCGGTCGATCTCCCTGTTGACCTCCTGTAGAACGTACGGCGACATGAGGTTGCCGTTGAGCATCGATTCGATGCTCGTACAGCTTCGTGCGTCCTAATCTTTCATCTACCGGTTTTGGAAACTTCTGGATCGCCTGCACTAGGTGCCTCTGCTGTTCTGGCCTGAGCTGCTGCATCTCCTGTTTTACGCTGACCTGTTCTTCCTGCTTCGCTTTGAATGTGCAACACACCGCTTTGACACCAAACTTGTCCCAGAAGTTCATTCCTAGGATGATGCAGTCCGAAATCGAAGGTACCAACAGCAATGGAAGAACTTCGTTGGGGTTTTCTATATTATCGGAAAGTAGACGAAGTTTGAGATGTTGTGTCTTGTGCCGTTCCAGCACTGATTTGATGGCGTGCGGTCGATTGTCACTTCCGGGGTTGGTGATGATTGAATTGAGGTTTTGGAATTCCGGGACATCGGAGGGGTCTCCGAGATTTTGCAGAGAGCTGCTGCCCTCTACTGCTGGTTCTCCGCTAGGTAGTTCACCGTGTCCACGCGGCACGTGAAGCAACTGCGCAGCGAGTAGCCTTTCCTTTGAGAACGGTAGCAGAAAAGGATGGCTTGCGGTTTCGGATAGTCCATGAATCTGTGGCCCTCCTCGTCGAGGTTCCAGCAAAGAATTGCCGGCCGATGGGCATTCGGTGCTTCTTCCTGTTGTACTTGCCGATCTTCCCGTTGCTGGCTTGGTGCTTGCAGCAGGCGTTAGATTCTGCGGTTATCGTCGCTCGGCTCCGAGCTTGAATTCCACTGTCGCGCTTGCCTGCCCTTAACTCTTTGCGACTGTTCTTGCTGTTGTTATGATAGTCGAGTCTGGTATGATGCGACTTGTGGCCGCTGCTGCCGTCCCGGGGTTTGCGCCTCTCTCTCATACGGCCGTGCTGCTCGCAGAACGTTGGCCTCCGTTCGACTGCTTTTCGTCGCGTGCGGCAAAGCTTGGCCTCGCAGATCTCCGCTCCAGGTTCATCTTTAGCGCGTTGACTTGTTCCACCAGTTCGTCGATAGTGTGCTACCAATTGTCGTCTGCTCCCTCCTCCACTGCTTCGTGCTCGTAAGCGCCTTCTTCTACCTCCACGGCGTGAACTGTGTTGAACGGCTGTGACTATTGGTGGTGCTGAACCGGTGGAGGTGTGCTGGCGTGGCCAAGTTCGGTTCCAAAAGCATGCTGTGCTGAACCGGAATGCTGCGTTGCTTGTTCAGAAGCGTTCTCGTCTCGTCGTATCCGGTGTAAACTTCCACTATTTCTTCCAGTAAACGAGGCCTCGCTGCTGTTACGATGGCTGCGTAGTTCTCTTTCATGTTCTTCTTCACCAGGAAGTACTTCTCGTCGTCTGGTATTGGTGGATCGACGAAGCGGAATAGCGCTGAGATATCACGATAGTATTTAACGAAGGATTCCTCTCATCCTTGGAATCGGTAGCTTGTTTCCAGTCGGAGAATTTGGGAGTAACTGCTGGGCAGGAATTCTCTTGTTTGAACTGGTCCCGGGTCCGCAACAGGTTTTGTGACGTAAGTCGCGAGTACCAGTCGATGGCATCTTTCTGTAGTAGATGCTTAATGGAGCTCAAGAGTGTGGCATCGCTCATACCTTCTGATCTTGCGAACTTCTCTACGCGATCTAGGAACACGTTGAGTGGCGTCGTGTCCTTTTCGCCGCGAAACTTGAAAGGCCAGTTGTGGACTGCTTTTTGTATTCGACGGTCGTCTTACTCACAACTTCCGTGACATATTTTGAGTGACAGTGAGTTTAGTCTTTCTATCTGGGATTTTCAGATTCCCAGGTTGATTGCTCCTAGCTTTTGCTACTGACATGGCTTACCAGGGACCTTGAAGTACCCCAGTAAAGTATGAACAGTTTTTGCCTTTTATTTCGTGAATGGAATTTTCAGCTTTCCGGGTTGACTGCGCCTAGCTGTAACTATAGTATACTGCCTCTCTATCCGACATTTTCGTATTCCTGAGTTGACTGCAGACTTCAGCCTGTTTGCTTGGAACTTCAGGAAGACTCCCGGTTTCAGTGGAATCACCTTCTATGCCAGTTCGGCACTTTCGAGCTGCCGGGCGGCTTATGAACAACTTCCACCTTTACCCTTCCGTCTTAGAATTTTGAATTTTACACCGTTGTAGCCGGTTGTTCACCGATGAATTGGCTACAGAATTACTGGGACGGTACTTGTGTGGCCTTCCCGTGACTTTCGATATTCTTTGTGTCTTTTTAGATTGAGACTTTTCACCAATCAAATGGTTATCCCCAGGTTTCTTCGATGGTTCAGATTACACGCTGGGCATGACGCTGGAATTATAGGCAAGCCGATAGCCCTCGTCTTTGTTTTAGCCCTGATCTAGCAGCGTTATCAGTCGCTTCTTACCACCATCTCGCAGTTTGATTCGGTCCACTTGCTGAGGCCTTATCCGTATTTGCGACAGTTATTCTACCAGATGTCTTGATAAGCAAGCTTACTCAATCGTCCTCGTTGCTGACTTACATTTTGGAGTTGATGTTACCGCCACGATAACTTCTGATGTCGATCTGCTTTGGCGATATCCAGATATAATGGTAAGGAAGGGTGCTACAATAAGGTACTGTACTATGAATGGCCTTATTCATAGAGGCAACGAATCAATGAATCGTAATCCGATTCCTTTTGTTAGCTGGTGGGCGCTGACCTTTCCAATCATCAGTCTGAATTCCATTTCCATTCGGAGCATTTAAGTCTCCTCTCATGACTTTGTCAATTCGTTTCCATAGTTTCTGTCCGGTAGTTAGTGACTCCTTCCGCTGCATTGATATTGGCTAATTTTGCACTACGATGGAATCTTCAATAAAACAGTTGTTCAGCAGATCGGGGAGTTTCTACTGAGGTTGATGTCTCAAATTACAGATGGAAAGCCTCCAAAGTCAAATCACCATCCGTCTTATCATTCCAGCTGGACATCTCCCACTGTGCCATCGAGCATCTCCGCCTGGACGAACCCATCCCGGTGCAGGACGAAACCTCGGACATAGCCTTCATCGAAACGTTTCCCAAGTTGCGCTCCGTCAAGCTGGAAGGCAATCCGTGGCACTGCGATTGCGAACTATACGAGATCATCGAATCCATCAAGCACATCCTCGAGGACGACGACGAGTTCCAAGGCCCGCACCATTCATCCGAAGCTCGCTGCGAGACTCCGTACGACCTGTCGGCACTGCCCCTCACCGAGCTGGCCGGAAAGTCGCTCTGTTCGACTCCGCCGAAAAAAGTTCCTAAAATTCCCATCTACGAGGCACCGGCCTTCTTGCGGCCGCGGTCCATTGTGCTGTCGCTCCTGTCGGTGGTGGTGGTCCTGCTGATCGGGCTCATCATCGGCGTCATTATCGTTTGCATCAAGCGCAAGCTGAAGGAAAACGACTTCCGGTTTGCTTCGCCCGTTCGATACACGACGGTGCGGAACAGCACGACGTCGACGATTTTGCAAGCCTAATGTGTGTGAGCGGCCTTGCGGGAGTACATTGTGTTGCGCACCCCCATAGGGAGAAAACCGAATTTTGTTTATTCTAGTCTGCCTTATCTTGTTAAGAATATGTAATCTTAAGCTTTGTAGATGGTAAATATAGATTTTGTGTAAGTATATATATATCATTTCTCCTAGCGTTTATTTGCATCAGTTTGCAGCTTGAAAGAAGGCCATATGGGATGTAGGATTCCCAATACCTAAGTTTTCTTAGGATACTTAAACGTTTTTTTTCTATCGCTAGAACACCTTTACATTCAAAGATGATGTGTTTATGGTCTCACATTGATATTTCTTCAGAAACATGACAGTGTTTTATTTTATTAGAGAAAGGCAACTCCATAACTTCCTGACGAATGAAGTTTTCTAACGGTGGGGGCTTGTCACCAACATTACAAATGTCAGTGTTTTTAGAAGAAAAAATCCGTAACAGATACTTACCTCTGGTGTTAATATTAGTACTCCCCATACGGTGCGATGTGCATTTGTGTTGCATCCTATGATGGAGGAGATGTTGTTCTAGTGTCTGTAGGCTACAAGCGCAGTTATCTCTGAAGGGGGATTTCGTCCACGTCGCCTGGGACCACCATATTGACTGCTACTATGTCCCTTTTCATGAAGTCTGAAATTGGAAAGTATTTACAGTTGTTATGAAATAAAATAGCCGCTCTAAGAAAAAACTGGCTGTCATCATATACCAACTTACATAAGTTTAGTGGAATACCTTGTGTATTCTGGATTTGTTGACTCATGGCGAGGGCCACGGTTAAATTCTCTTTAGTAAACCTCCGACCTCCCTCCACCATGGGTCACTTGCAGCACCGAATACAGTTAGGATTAATTATCCTCAAATAGTGGTACTGAATCTTCAAACGTACAGCCGAGTTCTTGCAGTATATTACGCAGCCAGATTGCTTCACACATGGCTTGACTAAGTAAAATGTACTCAGCTTCAGTCGATGATAAAGCTACTGTGGATAACTTTTTTGTGTTCCACGACACTGTCGAACCAAATACTTGGAAAATGCTTCCTGATATTGATTTGCAATCTTCTCTGTCCTTTCCCCAGTCAGCATCAGCATAACCAACTAACGGACTCACCGTTAATAGACTTCTCGCCGTTGATGGACTAGACCAAAACTGATTTTTCCTTCCATATACTGTAGTACCCTTTTCAGATGGTTCTAATGGTTGTCCGTCGACTTGAAATCTGCTAAAATAACTTGCAGCTGTGCTTAGTTCCAGTCTCAATGATAACGCAAGGTAGGTTAGGCATCCAACTAGCTCACGATACGGTTGTGTTGTTCAGGAGTCGTTCTTATTGGTTTCCAGCTTCAAATTTGGATCCATGGGGATACTCACAGGCTTGCAATCATCCATACCAAAACGTCTCAGCATGTCTTCCACGTACTTCGGTTGGTTGATCTTCATTCTACACTGAAAATGTTCTACACGTTCGAGCCACATGTTTCAAACATGACTTTTCACCACTTGGGAAACATTTGAATTCAACGTGTCAAACCAGTCATAGATATACTTTTCGAAATCATGTGTAAAACATGTTAGCTTGGCATCATAAATGGCAATTTTCTTAGAATATCAGTACCAGGCACCCAGTTGCGGGTTCCTGTTCACCAAAAAATTGAAGCATGCTAAGACATACCACAGAGAAGAGTTTGATGGTTCTAGGCGAACCATTTCCATTATCGATACATAAACACACTGTCAAACACGATCAAATCATGTGTAAAAGACAGTGGTTTAGAACCTAAACTATTCAACATCTGATTCAAAAGAACTACACGTTAATATAGCTTGCTGTTTTAAACGATACATTAACGTGTAAAAGAACATGGATGAGGTGTGTCGATTATTTTCAGTGTATCCTTCTCGAAATTTCGTTCCACCTTCAATACCAGATAATGCTTCAGTTCGCCCATGTTCGTCATCTCGAAACGTTTGGTCATCATCATTTTGATCTTCGCTACATAAACTAGTGTGTTTGAAACAACAATGATGTTGTCAACGCACAGTAAAACGTACATCACGATTTCTCCTTTTCACTTCCAGTATAAACAGCTATCCAGGATTAATCGTCGAAATCCAAGATCCACGAGCCTTCTTTCGGGAGGCTGTTGAGGAATGCAGTTTTCACGTCCATCTGATGTTCATTGTACTGCTCTTGATTCGACACTACTAGCAATACCCGAACCGTCGTAAATTTCGCCACAGGTGGGTATGTTTTGTCAAAAACTAAACGAGACGTGCCTTGTTGTAACGATCCACATTTCCGTATTTATCGTGCTTGATCTTGAACACCAACTTGTTGTCGATAATGTTCCTTCCGGGCGGCTTCAGCACCAACTCCCAGCTGTCATTTTTCCATAAAGATTCGAGCTCGCTGTCCATGGAATCTTTCCAGTACGTCCTGTCACTACGTTCTCGCAGTCCAGCTATGGTTGATGGTAGGCTGTCCACGTCCGCTTCAACATTTAGTGCATACGCCATTACGGAATCATCAATCGTCTCGGTGATACCTGCGAAACTTTGATCGCCAGAGTTTGTTCCAAAACTAGTAATGAAATCAAGCAACTTACCGGGGATTCCAACCGCTATGCCTTGTGGACACTTCTGCAGCGCAGCTGCCACGTTCTTGGTGCGAAGGGAGCTTCTTCATTCACGTGTTGTTCGTCGAATTGTGGAGCTTCTGGAACAGGAATCTCTATCGCTTCCTCAATCTCCGCCACGTACACCGAATCCTCTCCGTCCGTTCCGTACGGCATCATCATCTGTTGTATACACTGTATCTTCAACAGCTTTCCGCTCATCCAACACTACATCCCGGGATGTGAAGATCTTCCTTGTTATGTTGTCCCACAGGCGATATCCATTCGTTGTGTATCCATTCATCAAATTCTTCAAAGTCTTGGAATACAACTTGTCTCGCTTTTCGTTAGGTACCCACGTATACGCTTCAGATGCAAAAACTCGCATCTTGTCCACGTTTGGTTTGCGGCCGTACTCGATTTCATATGGAGCCTTCTTTTTTTGAACAACCGACGTCGGACTTCGGTTTAACGTGTATGCAGCAGTCTGTACAGCTTCGCTCCACATTGACTTCGATAATCCAGCATCTTGAAGCATCGACCTCGCCTTCTCCGACAGCAATACGATTTATCCTTTCTGCAACTCCATTCTTTTGAGGACTGTACGGCACGGTAAACTCAAATTGAACTCCTCCGGTCCGACAAAAATCACGGAATGATTTGCTTGTGTATTCTCCCCCGTTGTCGCATCTGAGTATCATCAATAAATGTCACGTAATACCGCTTTCCATTCCAAGTAGCCGGGGTGAACGTCCACACACATCCAAATGGACTGTGTCCAACAATCTGCTTGAACGTAGGTTCGTTGACTCCTCGAAAACTTGTCTATAGTCTGCTTTCCGGTCAAACAAACTTCGCATATGCATCTACTCGGCCAGTCTTCAATCTTCGATGTAGTTTCTACAATTTCGTGTTTCCAATGACTCTTCAAGTTCGCGGTGCCTAGATCAGGGTGGCCAGTGAATTTCAGATTTTGATTTCCCGGTTTTCTCCCGGTTTTTTCCCGAAATTTTCAATTTTTTCCCGGTTTTACTTGTTTGTTTACTTGTGTTGAATAAAATAATCCCTATCGGTTCAGGAGCTTTTTTTTTGTTTATATTTATGTGTATTTTAACTTATAGCTAATTCTACACTTAAAATGTTCAGGAGCTGTTCCAGGATAAATTTCAGAACTAACATATGTTTGAATTTTCAGTTAAACTCCTGGGTGAACTTCAAGAGATTCTTTTGGATAAAATTCAGAAATAATCTCTTAAGAATTTTAATTCCTGATGACATTTTTTTGCAATGCCAATGAAACATTGGTTTCTGTAAAAACTGTACATGTACATTTTTGCAACTGTAAAGTACTTTCACATTTCTTCTCATTTTTAGTTTGAACGTCAAAACATCATTTCCACTAGAATTGATACAGTATGCCTGATACTTGTGTTAAAATTTTGAAGATGTTTCATATCAACTTAATATAAACAACATGTTCAGATTCAGCCATTTTTGGCACACAGGCTTCTTTGAAAAATATTCAAACTTTTGATGGAAAGCAATTATATTACAGAAATTCTTGCATGAATCGCCCAAGAAACCGTTTTTCTTCGCAGTACGCAGTTGCGAAGGAATGACAATTCAAATGGCTGTCAACTTTCTTCAGCGATTCCTTTTGAACACGAAACTGGCCTTATTGCTGAATTCCTTTGAGCAATCGTTAATTCCTTTTAACAATTTTACATTTTTTTTTTCAGAAGCCTATAGGCTTTATTGTTTTGTGTTCGACTCTCATGTTCCATATAATAACATTATTTGTTTTAGTAACACTTGCCAAAAAAACTGCTTAGAATTACGTTTGGCCAAGTAAAAATACTGATTCTAGGTTTCAGTTTAGTTGTACATAACTATTGTTAAAATTTAGCCAACGACAACGTCCTATTTACTCCATTTAGTCTGTCTTTCATCAATTCCTTGTTGCTGTTGTTAAAATACATTTCCCACAATTTCAATTTGATGTAGACAAGTGAAAAGAAACATGTGAGTGCCCTTGTTAGTTTTTGTAGCATTATTGTATTTTGGTGACATCGATACAAGACTAATTCAGAGGAAGATTGCCCTTCCTGAAACTCTTTACATTATTACGCAGGAATTATAAATTATTGTTTCTTCTTGATTTGCTGAAAACTAAGAATAAAAACAGTTATAACTTTTAAAATGACTTAACAGATCGACTTCAGCAACCGATATTATGATTTTAAAATTCTCAACATCTAAATATAACGCAAGTCGTATTTTCAATAAAATATATCGAAATATTGCAACTTCTGTTAAACCAGCAACAAGCTTGGCATTACAGATTATTTTCATGGCTGATAAAAAAGTGATTAATAATTAGAAATAATAGAGCAGTATGGAATTATTCCTGGAAATGCAAAATTTTCCCGGTGGCAATCTGAATTCCCGAATATTTCCCGGTTTTTTCCCGGTGATTCCGAATTCCCGGCTTTTTCCCGGTTCTCCCGGTTTTCCCGGTTCGCTGGCCACCCTGCTAGATGTCCAAATCTTCTATGTCACGCACAATGCGAATCCGTCACGTTTAGACGCCCATCGCACTTACGCTCGCTGCTGTGATACCATCACGTAGGGATACAGGCAATGCATACAGCTGACCAGCTCGACGATCGATCGGTGCCCACGATTCGTCCATCCTTCTCTATTGTCATTTTACCGCCATTCCGCTGCAGTGCGCTGTCTTCCAATCGTCGCACTGTAACTCCGGTACGAACATCACCTCGTCTACCACGTCCAGCTGCTTTTTCCCGTATCCACTCTCACGGTGCCTGCGGTTTCTGCTACGATCACTTGACCAGATTATGCTACAGCAATGATAACTTTTCTTTTCAATGGATTTAATCCTTAAAATAACGATTTGTCCTTCAACATGTGGTATGTGGCGTCTGAGTCCAGGAACCATTCAATCTTCCGACTCTCTGCAGCTAGTGATACTCGTCGTCGCCACAAACGCCACCTCATTATCGCTGGTTATGTTCACTCCAGCCTTCTGTCGGCGACCTTGTTTACCACTGGACTTCCAATTCTTCTCTCAATCCTTTCTCTCGGCCTGACGGGTTTCGGGACAGTCTGCTCACTTATGTCCAAAACGTCCGCATCCGTAGATCTTAAAACTAGCTTTTCTCTCGGCGAACGCAGATTCTCCAGTGTCTTCCGAGTTTGTCGAAAACTTGCCGGACCGATTCACCTGTTCATCCAATAGTCGTTTCTTCACGTATTCGAAGGTTAGTTGATCGGGTTGAATGGTTTCCAAGACAGTTATCAGAGCTTTGTAAGATTTCGGCAAGGCTAACAGCAGTTGGCACTCGATGTATTTTTCCTCAGTCTTCACACCAACAGCTTTCATCTCGCGGAGTACCTTTTCAAAGTGGTGCAGAAAGGACTTCACATTTTCTTCTTCCTTGAGTCACAGTTCTTGAAATTGCTTGCCAGAGGTTCCGACCCTTTCAAACGCATTCCTGAGTGCATCCCAAGCGTCCTTAGCTGTCCGTTTATCCTTTACGTGCTCGAACTGATCTTCCGCTATACGGTGGATTAACAGGTTCTTGGTCTCTTGCCATCCGCTCGTCCAGTAAATTCTTCTTCCGCATCCTCTACTTAGCAGTACTCTTCATTAGCGACAGCCGTCTCCAGACACTCCAGCAGACCTTTATCCTCCATCAGCGCTTTGATTCTGAACTTTCACTTTCCGATGTTTTCTCCATTGAACAACCAGAGTTATTCGTCACTCATCTTGAACACTTGCGATATTCTTTCGATAGTTTTGAATTCACGCTGGACTCATAACCTAATGCATTAGTCAGAGCGTTTTGAATAGAACGTCTTTATTATACTGAGATTAACAACGGAATGATAACAGGTTGCTATGCACATGTTGCAGCACTGGTTTGCTCGGTTGCTACTCCAACATTTTGAAGTTCCCGCTTTTTGCACGCCCTTTGCCCTATTCAGATACCTTTGATTTGCAGGGTGAGCAGGGTGTCGTATGTAAGCTTCGAGCTTTCCTCCAAATCGGAGGCTTTCTCAGATTGCTCTTGGTTAGGTCGACCTTTCAGTCGAGTTGATCTACTTCAGTAATTTGTACTTGTTTTTCAATTGATCATATTTGTATCCCACGCCCGTGCTTGGTGGCCGAAGATCCGAACCAGAGGTGCGTGGTCGGTCTACAAACTGAACTTTCTGCCGAAAATCATCATGTGGAATTTCGTTACATCGAACACCACTGCCAGTCCTTCACGATCTTGCTGGCTGTAGCTCGAAAGCGGTACTGAACCACCTTCACTGAGCCGTCCGGGAACCTATGGCTGTTAGTGGGTCAACAGAAGGTCGGAACCAAGGATCTCCTTGAACCGGTCGAAGGAACGCTGACACTCGGAGGTCCAACGGAACTATCCACTTCCTTCAGCAGCTCGTCGAGTTGGAACCGAAGTATGCGCATGTTCCGTGAATAGTTTATTGCTCCCAGAAAAGAGCGAACTCCGCTGACATCCTTCGGTGCTGTGCTGACAGCTTCTGGATCGCTTCGATTTTTGCCGGGTCTGGCCTTATTCCGTGCCGATCGCACAGATGCCCCAGATAGGGACTTTGGCTCTTCCCGAAGCTGCACTTTTTCGCTCGGATAATGGTTATGGTTTTCTTCGTCGACGTCACCAACTATGTACAATGACGTTCAGGTAGCCGCTCACCCCTTTCAGTCCGACCAACATCGTGTCGATCAGCTGTTGGAATGTTCCGGAGGCAGCTTTCACTCCCGGCGGAAGACAGTTGTAGCGGTACAGTCCACGATGCGTGTTAATCGTCAAAAGGTTACGAGGGCTTTCGTCCATCTCCAGATGCAAAAACGCATCCGTCAGGTCAATCTAACTGAATTGCTGTTTACAAGATTGACGACGAAGATATCCTGCGCAGAAGTAACGGATACGGATGAGGTTGTAACGCTTCATTAAGTCCTGCTGAATGATCTTCGCAGATCCTTATCTTCCCATTCGCCTTACGGACCATCACAATCGGAGCTGCCCACTCCAAAAAATCTACCGATGATGTGATAATCTTCGCACGTTCCAATCGGTCCAGCTCGTTGTCGACTGCCTGATACATTGCGTACGCAACCGGACGCTTCGGTCGAAATACAGGGGTCACCCCGGTCTTCAGCTGGAACTGCTACCTTCGCTTTCTTTCAGAGCCCGAGAATCTTCGCTTGGTTTCAGTTTTGAGCAGCCTCTCTGATTATTCATGGATAGGCTTCGCTTTTCGCCGTAGTTGACTTCATTTTTTTGGCTTCCCGAACTGCAGATCGATTCGATTCGAGTTTGGACAGCTCGAACTCCACACAGGATTTGTGGATGCGGCAGGGCGAACGACACGTAGTCTTCCTGCGGCTGCTTCGAATCTGCAGGCATCAATATCTCCGACTGATGACGGACTCGGCAGCACTGAACAAAGCACTCATTGTCTTCACCGTCGTCGGAAAGTCCTCGTATCTTTCGTGTTCCGACATTTCCAGCTTCCGCATTAGCAATCGTACCTACTTGTTCTTCACCATCCAGTCGGCTGGCATCTTTCTCGAACAGGTCTTTTAGCTTTCTATGAGAGACTTTATGCGATCGTCGTCATAGATGCAGCTTTATGGTAAGAATGCTTGGATCATGTCTAGACGTGGAATCGCCGCTTCGTGCATTGCTATCAGCTCTGCACCTTTCCAGAGTTTCATGGATGGGAATATGCTCTTTAACCACTCAGCAGTCTCTTGATCATCCATACAGATTAGAACCATGTAACCCGACTTGTAGATAAGGTTGTTGCACTGATGATGGATGCTGCATCGTTCCTACTGCAAAGGTATTTGAAACTGTAGTGTAATACTCCAGGAACTAGCACGAAGATAACAGCACAGACAAACAGACGTAACTCTTAGAGGAAATTCATCAAAAACTGTTGCCCGGTTGAAAATGACATGAGCACACTGCCACCTGTTGATAGAACCGCGCGCGACTCTGTCGGCCATGATGGATTTCGATTTGACGTTTTGCTGACACGCACACTACTACACAAATTGCCTGTAATTTTCTTTTGCATCATTCAGCAACGTGTACAATGGCAAACGTCAAAGCGATCGAACACTAGCGCATCTGGTGGAACGATCGCGCAAATCAAATGAAACTTGAATTGATTGTTAAATGCATGTGCCAAGCCGTTTTGAAGAGTGTTACGTCTGTTTGTCTGTGATAACAGTGTTGATCAGGTTCAGTGACTTGGACAATCGATCATCATTGTCCTAACCCTACTGAAGATATGAAGCCTGTGATCTCTCGTTCTTTAATTTTGAGCACGTTTAGCTATGCAGTCGTTTTCGTTTTCTAAAAATAAGAACTTACCTGTACCGAACCACAGTCACAAGGATGTTTCTTTCACAATGATCCTTCCCCGTTAGATTGCCGTCTAACAGCACTCGCCAAGTCGTGAATCCCTTTATTGTTGGTACAGCTACTTTTGATCGTACACACGATATTAAGAATGTATTATGATATAATAGTTGTTAATCTATTTCCTATAGTTAAATGTCGATAGGATACACCACCTAGAGCGCATAATCCAACTCGTAGCGAACGTACGGATTCTGGGGATCGTTGGAAATCCGCGGATAACCGACGATGAGCGCGTCCTGCGATCCGATATACAGCGAATTGTAAATTTTCCAGTAGACGTCTCTTACCTTTCGTGCCGGGTGGAACAGGCCTTGCAGGGTGTACTGAAGGATTTTGATCGGTCCCAGTGCCACCCGCAGACCCTCGACGGCATCCATGAAGGCCTGCACCAGATGGGGCGATGTCTCGAAGATATTCGGCCACACGTAGTTCAGCAGATGGATCAGCGCATCTTCGCAGCCGAATCCGTAGACGCCGAGGGCCATGTGTTTGATGGCAGCGCAAGCCGTCTGCCGGTGGACCAGATCTCGATCCATCAGGGCATCCTCCAGCAGCGGACAAACGGCGTAGATGTAATCCTTGCCCATCTCTCCGATGTATTCGAACAAAAAGGAGAGCGATTTGAGGACACCGTTTTGCACGTTCAGCTCCGGCACGCGATACTCGTTCATCAGCGCGGGGAGCACGGTGAATGGTCGACAAGTTTCCGCCACGATGGCGATGGCCACCGTGGTACAGACTCGGTTCTGTCGTTCTTGGACCTTCAGATTGTTCAGCAACGTCGCCAACACATCGTGCGGACCGATAGCCTTGGCAATGTAACCGAACGTATTGACCGTGGCTCGCCGGATGGCCTTTTTGTGAGCCTTGAGCAGCTCAAGCAGCTCGAAACAGATTCGCATCCACTCACGAGCCGACACGTACTCCGGTCCACGATCGGCAATTCGTCCCACCAGATCGATACAATTCTCCTGGACTTTTTCGTGACGATTCTTCAGAATGGGGGTCAGACGCGGCAGGAGATCCTTGATGGGAGGGGTCATTTTGGTCATACCGATTACGTTGACGATGGCCTTGAGGGCACCCAGAATGGAACCCAACACTTCCGGGTATTCTTCACCGAGGTATTCGTACAGAACGACACCCAAGTGACCCATCAGTTTTTCCTCCTGGCAGGTCTTCATGACCACGGCAATGCGGGAGATCAAATCTGCTGCCTGGAAGAAAGAAAGTTGAGGAAAATATTAGTAAACTTTTGCACCACAAGCCCCTTTTGGAGTCCCATAAGAAGTTCTAAGAATCGTAAGTCAAACTTGAGAATGCTAGGGAACTCACCTGCTGTCGCACTTTAGCCGACTTGTTGTTCAACCGCCACAGAATGGTACCGCAAATCTGCGGCAAATACGGCTTGACCCGTTTGCTCAGCTGGTTGACAATCGTTCCGAATCCGTTCAGCATAACCACATCCTCCGTTGTCTGTTCCTGGAACGCGTACAGGATTCCGTCGATCAACTGTTCCTCCAAGCGGGAATCGATATCGGCCGCCCCCAAGTTGCCCATGATCTTCTCGATCGTTTCCATCACCATCTTGCGGTACTGTTCGTTTTCGTCCTTGAGGTCGTCCACCACTCGGTTGATGATTTCGGAGGCGCCCACCTTGTTGGCGATTTCCACCGTTGTGTCCACCAGCTGTCGGTAGTTACGACGATCCAGTGCCATCCGGTGATTCCAGAAGTGTTTGAAGAAGTGCGGTAGGATTTCCTCCTTGATGTACTGCGCTTCCACACCATCCGTGGCGCAGCACTGCTTCACGACCTTCAGCACAATCTTCTTCATTTCCTCGTCCGGCGACTGGAACTCTCGGATCAAAATCAACATCACTTCCCTGGTGTAGTAGTTAGCGTACTCGGCGTCCATCAGCGGGATCAGATACCCAATGGCTTTGAGGAACGCAGCCAAGCCCTTACCGCGATGCGTCCGGATACCCTTCCACAGAGGCTTCAACACGGAATCGAACGATTCGATACCGTACGGGGTGGCGGCTTCCGCAAGCGCAGCCAAGGCCAACGCCGTAATCGTGCGGACCTTCTGCTGCTCGTCGACAAGTCCGTGCTCGATAATTTCCACCAACGACTTCAGATGCGGCAAAATGGCGCAACCCATCAGAATGGCAATCTGCTGGACGATCTTGATACCGGTGTGCCGAGCCTGCCAGGATTTCTTACTTTTACACACAGCCTTCAGGAAAGGCAACAGGGAAGGAATTCCGAGAGCCGATGCAACCACCGCGAAGGCACGAGCCGTCGTGTTTCGGACGTACTCGTCGATGTTGTCGATATCGGGACGCATAGTGGAGATCATAGTGGCCAACCCGGCGGCCTTGGCCAAATTGGAGATGATCTCTCGACCTTCCACACGGGCATAGTAATCTTCGTCGATCAGCAGCGGTTCGATGACGACCAGGATCTTGTGCACATATGGACGAACCAGATCGTCCAGCTTGTACAGAATTCGATCGATGACCTTGACCAGCAAGTGACGTTCCTGATCCTCCAGGGTGGGACTCATCAGCAGCGGTAGGATCTGATTAAACAGCGGCCCGGCACCGAACTCACGGGCTTTGTCCGTGATCTGACGAAGAGCGGCCTTTCGCATCGGCGGAGTTCCATTCTTGATTTTCAGCAGGAGCTTCATAATCTTTCGCTCCTTTTGCTCCTCTGGGCTCAGAGCTTCCTCATCGACGTCGATCAGCAGTTTGTCGAAGTACTGGGCATCTTCCGGTTTCATGAAAGGCAAATTACCTTTCGGTTGATTATCGATGAACTTGGCGCTCTTGTCCTCGGCCTGCATGAAGAACCCGGCCGGAGTTCCAGCCATGGGAGTCGGAGTCGCGGTCAGCTTCCTAGCCGGCGTACGGATCGGAATGTATCCGGCTGGCGGAGGCAAGACCTTGTACCCTGCTGGGAACATAGCATCCAGTTCCTCGTCACTATACGGCCTGTTCCTTTCGTCGATTTCCTTCTCCCAGCGGTAAGCCTGAAGCTGTTCCGGTGTCATCGATGCCAAGTGTCCCGGCGTGGGCGTTGCCATGGCCATGGCTTTGTGTCCGATCGGGGTCGTCCCTCCTGGGGTTAACAACGGAGTAGCATGTCCCGGGGTGGCATGCGGAGTCGGTGTCATCGCAATCGACGGCGTCATTGCCGAAGGCGTGGCGTTCGAAGGCGTCTCGTCCCAACGGGAACGCCGTTTCGATGCCGGAGTGGTACTGTCCATGGCGCTGTCACTTGGTCCACGATCGGCACGGGGTGTTTCCGCCCACGAGTGCCCTGGGGTTTCGCGTTCGGTTTTC
This sequence comes from Aedes albopictus, assembly GCF_035046485.1. Classification (NCBI taxonomy): domain Eukaryota; kingdom Metazoa; phylum Arthropoda; class Insecta; order Diptera; family Culicidae; genus Aedes; species Aedes albopictus. The sequence continues at coordinate 19,052 of NW_026916658.1, forward strand.
GGTGTTTCGTCCCATCGGTTGCGACGGGTGGATTTTTCCGCCGGGGTTTCACGGCCCGGAGTGGCACCGGAATGGGCCGGCGTGGCATCCCAGATGCGGACACTCGGCGTTGCTCCGGGCGTTTCGCTGCCCTTGTGACCGGGAGTTTCATCCCAGCGGTGATCGGCCGGAGTTTTCTGCAACGAAGAACAAAGATTAGATACTCAAATATAAAGCAGAGAAATAAAAATATAAAGTAAAACCAAGTGTTTTAGCTAAAATGACCATTTTACATTCGGATGTCCAGAATATCATCGATACAAAAAGTTTCTGGAACGACTGGAATTCGAATCCGCCACCCTTAGCGTGGTCTTGATGAATGAACCAGCGCGTTCATCGAGTTTTTCGTGAAATTCCTGCAAGTATTCCTTCTGGAGTTTCTCCGAAATTGTCTTCAAGAATTTCTCCAGAAGTTTCTTTCAGAATTCCTTCGTGAACTTCTGCGAGAATTCCTTGAAGTGTTCCTCCGAGAGCTTCACCAAAACTCCTCCAGGAATTTACCCAGGATTTCTTTCCATAATTTCTTCATGAGATCTTTCTGATAATTTCTAGAAGAGCTTGTCAGGAATCCTTTCACAATTTCTACAGGAATTCCCGGAGAATCTCCTCAGAGGAATTCTCGGATGAACTTCTTGAGGAATATCCAGAAAGAAATCCTGGAGGAGTCCCCGTAGGAACTCCTGGAGGAACTTTTAGGGAAATTCGCTTCTAGAGAATTCTCAGTGAAATTCTTAGAGGAGTACCCAGTACTTTTAAGAGGAACTGCTGATGAAATTCCTAGAGGATCATCGTGAAAAATTCCCAGTAGAACTCCTGAATTTTCAGAAAAACTCCTAGTAGAATTCCCAGCTAAACTTCTGAATGAATTCCCAGCGGAATTTCCCAGAGGAGTATCCATTAATACCCAAAGAAACTTTTGGGGGAATTTCTATTGAAATTTACTGTAGAACTACTAGATCAATTCCCAGTGAAACTTATAGAGGGATTGCTGGTAATTCCTCTATAATAACTTATAGAGGAATAGCTATTGGGAATCCTGGTGAAACTGCTGGGAGAATTCAAAGTGGAACTTAAAGAAGAATTAGCAAAGGTACTCCGAGAGGAATTCCCAGTGAAAGTTCTAGAGGAATTTCTAGGAAACCCAGCGGAACTACCCAGCCAGAAATAACTTCATGAATTCCGAAAGAGAGCTTTTAAAGGAATTCCCAGAAGAGCTTCCAAAGGTATTCCCGGAGGAACTTCCAGGGGAATTCCCAGAGGAACTTCCAAAGGAATTCCTAGACAAACATCCAGAGGAATTCTTAGACAAACATCCAGAGAAGAAATTCTAGGAGGAACTCTTAGAGGAGTTTACTGTAGAACTCTTAGAAGAGTTCCCAGTAGAACTCCTAAGGGAATTCCCAGCGGAAATCCCCGGAAAACTTCACAAATTCCATGTGAACTTCCAGGCGAATTCCCAAATGTACTTTCAGAGGAATTTCAAGAAGAATTCCCAGAAGAACTTCCAGAAGAATTACCAGGCAAACATCCAGAGGAATTCCACGGAGAAACATTGAAGAAATTCCAGGAGGAGCTCTTGAAGGAATTCCCGGAGGAACTCCTAGAGGACTTTAATGTAGAACTCTTAGAAGAGTTCCCAGTAGAACTCCTAAAGGAATTCTCAACGGAACTCCCCAGAGAAAATTTGATGAATTTTAAGATAACTTCCAGAGGAAATCCCAGTGAAACTTCTAGAGGAATTCCCAGTGGAACTTCCAGAGAAATTCCCAGACAACATCCAGAAGAATTTCACGGAGAACCATTGAAGAAATTCCAGGAGGAACTCTAGAAGGAATTCCCGGAGAAACTCCTAGAGCAGTTAACTGTAGAACTCCTAGAGGAATTCCCAGTGGAACTTCCCAGAGGAAACTTAATGAATTCCACGAGAACTTCCAGAGGAATTCCCAGAGGAACATATAGAGACATTTTAGTAGGAGCTCTTCAAAGAATTCCCGGAGAAACTCCTAGAGGAGTTTACTGTAGAACTCTTAGAAGAGTTCCTAGTAGAACTCCTAAAGGAATTCTCAACGGAACTCCCCAGAGAAAATTAGATGAATTCTAAGATAACTTCCAGAGGAATTCCCAGTGGAACTTCTAGAAGAATTCCCAGTGGAACTTCTAGAGGAATTCCCAGTGGAACTTCCAGAGAAATTCCCAGACAAACATCCAGAAGAATTTCACGGAGAACCATTGAAGAAATTTCAGGTGAAACTCTAGGAGGAATTCCCGGACAAACTCCTAGAGGAGTTAACTGTAGAACTGTAGGAATTTCCAGTGGAACTTTCCAGAGGAAACTTAATGAATTCCAAGAGAACTTCCAGAGGAATTCCCAGAGGAACATCCAAAGGAATTCCACGGAGAAACATTGAAGACATTTTAGGAGGAGCTCTTGAAGGAATTCCCGGAGAAACTCCTAGAGGAGTTTAGTGTAGAACTCCTAGAAGAATTTCCAGTAGAACTCCTAAAGGAATTCCCAGCGGAACTCCCCAGTGAAAATTCAATTAATTCTAAGATAATATCCTGAGGAATTCCCAGTGGAACTTCCAGAGGAATTTCCAGACAAACTCCTAGAGGAATTTCCAGTGGAACTGTAAGATGAATATCCGGTGAAACTCCTAGAAAAATTCCCAGTGGAATTCCCGGAGCATCTTTTCAACGAATTCCCAACGAAAGTCATCATTCTCAGTGGAACTCCTAAAAGAATTCCCAGTGAAAAAATCCACTAGAAATTTATCTACCTTTGCCAAAAGTAGATAAATTTCCAGCGGAATTCCTAAAGGAAGTTTTGATGGAACTCATAAAGGCATTTTCTACGTAAATTCTTCACAACGCACATCTTAGTTCCTGAGAAGTTTCACAATTACAATCCTGATTACAAACACAATCCTGATTAAACATCTAGATTAAAGTTCTGAGTGGAGCTGCTAGATAACTTCACAGTGGACATACTTGAGGAATTCTCAGTTGAACACCCGGAGAAATTTCCAGTGGTACACTTAGAGAAATTCGCAGTGGTGTACCATGAGAACTTCCCGGAAAACTCTTACAGGAATTCTCGCCGAAACTGCTGAAATAATCTCCTAAATAGGTAGCTGCAGCAAAAATTTAGCTGGACTTCTTCCGGATGTGCTTGCATGTGAGCCTGTCGTCATTGTGTTTCCTAGGCTTTCGTGAACTCACCCTGGCTGAGTGTTTTGAGCGACCTCATCACAAAAGGTGAATGCTTCCATACTGCTGCAGCTCGGTGAGCATATGCTGTTTGCTGTAGTAGTCTGTTCAAGTCAGAACGCTGTACATTTACCATTTTATCTACTTTTCGGTGTATGGCAACAAGGTGAATTTCCTTAGCCATCACATCTGCTTCTGCTCTCTCCTTTCACTGTGGTTTTGAGATAAGCTGGACTAGGATATCGTTGACCTGCTGCGGCCAGAAATCTTTCAAGAAGCAGCGAGAAATGTTCACTTCGTTGATCTGCCTGTAATGTTCAAAAGTCACGCACAGCTCCGTAATAGGCTCGTTTCAGGTAGTACCTGTCCGCCAAATATCCTGCATCAGAATTGTCCATTGCACGACGAAGTGTTTGATGATGATGTACAGCTTCACTACAATACGCAGGACATGGCTCTTCATTGGTGCCGCCAAATCAGCATCTAGAACTTCCTCCAATTCCTAGTGATTGAATGTGAAGGCGTCTTCTGACAGAATCCATGTGACACTCAAAACACGTTCGAGCTGTGGTCAACTGATCGTTGTACTTTTCTCTACCAACTCTACTGCCATGATCGCATATCAGTCCCATATTTGCTGGGTTTCCTCCCAGACAACCAGTGATCGTATAAAATGTTCCATAAGATGATAAAGTGGAGGCTATATGCGTGCATGTCTCCATTTAGGCGCATGTAAAATGTACGCATATCGCCTCCACTTTAACATCTTATACAATCACTGGTTGACTGGGCTATTCATATTGGACAGTTATGCGATCATAGGCAGTGTACTGCTTCTTTCACCAAGTTGACGCTGTCGAGGAAGTCGTCAACTCAGTGCACCATGGTTCTTAGTCACTACTTCTACTAGTCTGGGATATTGTTCGCTGTAGTCGATGGCATTCCAGTTCTTCAAAAATTGCGCCGTACATCGCTACGTTGAACACGTTGACTTAAACATATTCCCTGGAACTTTTTCTCTAAAGAAACAAAAAAAACTACGACTATCTGAATTCATCGCGAATAAGGATTTGCAGGAACATTGCCCGATTATCAAAGCACACGGCGACTTTTCCCTGTCCGAATCGCAGTAAAATATCTGCTAGCGATAAGGGGACCTATGTATGAGCAGCATATCGTAGAGGCACTCTCCATAAGTTTTTGCTGCCGCATCCCATACTATCTGAATTTTGCCAGGCGTTTCGGGATTGTACCACTCCCAGCGGCATACACCAGATGTGTCGAGGATCCAGACTGCCGACTTCTTCACGTGAAGCTATACTGATGTACTGCTTTTGCTCATAGCAATTGATCTTTACCGTTTGTCGCGTTCCGAATCTCTGGACAGATGCTTCTCGAACCCCAGGAGTCTATTCATCGCCAACTTGTAGCTCTACGAGAAATGGATATTGTACAGCCATCACAATGAACCGGATTCGATTCTAGATCCTCGACGAACTACCAATCTGCTTCCAACATACTGCGCGAGCGTGCTGATCGGTCGATGCAAACGGTTTAACTGCAATGCTTTTTAACTGCAAGTGCAACAAATTTGCAGATATCGCACCGCCAAACGTCAAAATGGTGCGCCATGTTAGCCCAAATGAACAGTTGGGCCACGTTCACGGTTATTTTATGTCGAGTGACAACCTGTTGACATCTGTCAGTCGTTGCAGTTATCGAATTTCTTTCGCTAAGTGAAACGTAAACATGTTGCAGTTATCGAACGTCTACTGTACATCGAGCCGTACAATTCACTGTTACTCATTTCCTGACAGACGTGTAGATTCAACTCTTCAACGAATCATCAGCACCCACAATTTCTTCTGTAGATGCACTCACCGAGACATTTCTTGTCGCGACTGGATAATTTCTTCCGCATTCGCAAAGTTTCGGACTGGTGGTTTTGCATCCACATAATTGTTGACTTGAAGACCTTGCAGATGTGGGTAGGATCTGGACAGCTTGGAATAATGTTTAAAGTTTCACTGGGTAGACCTAAGTTACGCCCCATCCCACAGTGGTACCGCCATAGGCCAAAAATCGAAAAATTGATTGTCTAATTTATGAGTTTGTATAATTTTTATAAATCAATAATGTTCCCAAGAATGCAGAAAATCCATTTTTATGTAAGTTTCTGTTGCATATTTTGCGGGAGAGCGTGGCTATTGTTATGCAATTTCACATTCTTTTGTGAAGTTGAACTGGATTTGTCGAAAAATCACATGACTTTTGAGTTGTACTCCGCGTCTTCGTATAACAAAAGCAAGTCGATTTTCAATTGGTTTTCAACGCAGAGAATCAGAATAGATGTTTATCTTCCAATTCGAAGCGTTAAAAACCGGATCTGGATGTTTTTGGACCAATGGGGATGTGAGTAATAGGCACATAATTTCACCAATAGAATATATACATAATAAAAATTCATGTAACATTTCAAACATGTTCTTAACCACATTTAATCAATCGTCCGCCAGCAAATGATCAGATTTGAGTAGGAGAATCAATCTGTGAAGGTTGTAGCTGCAAATATCTGCATACAAGCTTGCAGGATGTATTGGAAGTTACCCGTTATTTTTATAAAAAATATGTATTAAAATAACTACAAAATTATATATATACTAGTTTTTCTGTAATTGTCTGGAATGCGTACTAAAATGACTGAAATTTTTACAGGAGATATTTCAAAGCTTTTTACAATAACTGAGGGATATTTTATTTGTAAACAATCTCTGATTTTTTTTAATTATGAACAAAAAATACACTTCTGGAGGGGTTCAGCTATTCATACCTCAATAGTTGCATAACAACCATTCTTATGTGGCCTCGTCAAAACTTACCTCTGTAATTGTCGAATTTGATAAGAAGTTTTGCATTTGCTGCCAACATTTAAAAAATTTCCTCAAAATCCATTCAGTACCTAATACTGTAGTGCTGGAAGAAGAAGGAGTAAATACGCTCTTTTAGTAATATTTACCAAAAGAGCGTATGTATTTACTCTTCATATTCCCTTCCCAAATCGGAATATTTGATAAATCCATTAACGTTAAATCTTAGTGTACAAATTGATTTCTTTTGAAATAGCAGGCACTGATTGCAATGACGAGGGGTGTTTGTATATATTTCTTTTATTGGGTTAGAGCTATACATGATTAAACATCTATGTACTATATTACTGGATAGCAGTTGCAATGCAATTGTAAGAAACAAATACGACTGGACAGATACTTGAATATTTTTTATTGTGCAAAACGCAGGCCCATGAATTATATGACATATAACTGTGTAAAGCAATATTTGTTTGGTTGAAAAAAATCCTTTTACGTACGTTTTGTGAATTAATCCTGAATATTTGTTTGAAATAATTTCAGAAGTAATTGATTCTGTAATTGCATTATTGTTACTATTGTTACACAATTATCGCTTTTAGGCATTAGGAACTGTAGTTATACATACTAATTCGATATGTGATGATTTTTTCTGTGTTTCGACAATGCAAACTACCTTATTTCTGAAAAAATATTCAGTTTCATATATTGCAGTAGAAATAGAACCTACTAATAAAATCACAATTATAATGCTAATACTGATTCTATTCACAAGAATCTATTATGATACAGTCGTGCTATACATGTTTTAACGTGCAATACTTAGCAGAAATTCCTCAGAATTCGACCCACTGTTCATAATAATTAAAAATATTTGATTACTGATTTCTTTGCAAAATAAAGGATTTTTTAAATGATATTTTCATTTATCTTGAATAAAAAGGTTCAAAGTTCATATTTTTCAAGTGATGATCATGAAAATGAACTGGAATATCCTTTTTCAGTCATAACATGCTATTTCTGGTCACTTATAATGATTCTGCCCTTCATAAAACGAAGAAAATGATTTATGACCGCTTCCCTGAACAAATGGAACCACTGTGCATCCGTGCGCTACTGAACTGGAATATGCTTTGCTTGCCAGTCCCAGAAATATCAACACTGACCCTTTCGGAGCTCTTCTTACGTTTGCGATCTTGCCAGTATACGGTATATCCTAACCAGAGGTTGTCCGGCTCTTCATTAATCTTCAACTGTACTGCAAACGCCTATTCCAGTAACGTTAATGATGATATGTTGCCAAGGAATACGTTAGGCTTCCATTTGTTTCCCGTCACCGTAAAAGCGGGATTGATATACTACGGAAGAGAAAAAAACGACTTTCTGTGGTGATACTTAGTTGTGTTGCACCGCTTCGGTTGGCTTCGTTGCTTCAACCATTCGCTTCGGCTAGTCTGGTTTACTGTGCAGAAGGTTATGATGCCGAATACGGCTGGCCGTTTTCGATATGGAAGTAAACATACGACACCGATTCTTCTGGGCGCATTGCTTTCATCTCGCTCCGACATCAATTGACTTGAAACTGGAGCTGTTTAGGATTCGATGGTTCCCGTTCCTACAATACGAGCAGTCTTTTCTACCAGAGCATTCTGTTGAGGTGTCCTTGGATCTACACAGGTATGGGTAACTTATCATTGGGTTCGACAAACGTGCTTGCTGGTCGGCTTAAACGATCTGATCAACCAAATTTTGAATGACCGAACGTTCATGACTATGGGGACTGGCATGTTTCACACCTTCTTCAAAAACGAATTGATCAGAATTTCCGGGCTTCCGTTGAGCTTATGAAGCATATCCATCACATACGGAACAAGCACTGGTAACAACGGTAGACGATTTCGCGCGGCTTCCAATGCAGAACATCCGTCGTGTACTTACAAAAACAACAACACTGTAGAAGATGGGCCACTTCTGAGGATCACAGGCACCCGACTGCCTAGGTATGTATTGTTCTGTGTTATTCCTCGCTTTATCACTTTTTGGCCATTTGTGGTAATCACACTACATTCATGACGATATTTTACAATTGATCATTAAAGCAGTTTTCTGGTACCTATACTAAGTTAATACTTGATGGTCTACAACTGCCCGTAGCGTTAAATCTACGCCGAATGAAGCATTTGTCTCCAGTGGTCTCGATCCTGGTTCAATCGCTTCCAGTCGCCCTGAATGTTTAGAGTCCTTAGGTTCACCTCAACTGCAAAAGGCCAACGTGTGCGCGGCCTTCCACGAGGCCGACGGCCTCATCCTGGTTCTCCAATGAATATGATTTTAGCTTGTGGTTCCTCCGGCATACGAGTTACATGCCCAGCCCACCGTAGCCTGCCGTGTTTTATACGTTTCACAATATTCATCTTTTTAAATACTTGGTACAATTCGTAGCAAAAGCGAAGCCATCAGATGCCGTCCTCCAATTTACCGCCGAGTATTGTCCGCAACACTTATTTATCGAACTTCAACATCTTGTCGAACAGCACTCCCAGATATTTGACTTCATCGTCCCATACAGTTGGCTGACCATTGACCGTGATCGACCTACGGAGAAGGTGTTGAGCAGCATGCCTTCGCGTGAAGAAAATCGAATGCGTTTTGCCTGCATTCAATTTGATTCGCCATTTCCGTTGGAATTCCTGGACATTGTTCATCGCCGCTTGGAGGTGAGTAACGACGATTTGCGAATCTTTGTCCGGCATCAGGAAGGCCGTGTCGCCCGCAAAAAATGCGTACGCTACTCCATCTATCATCAGTACATCGGAGGTTACGACGTTGTAGAGGATCGGACTCAGGACTGATCCTTGGGGCACGCCAAAGGGGATGTTGTGGGCGCTGGAGCTTTCACCATTTAAAGACACGGACACGTTCAATGCTTCCAGTGAGCTTTTCGCTCTTTGAAGGAAACACGACACTAGACAACGGAATACCATTTACGGCAACCGCGAAAGTCCGATTTGAAAGGAACGATTGCACAATCTTGACCAGGTAGAGTTGCAGATTCGAGCGGAATAGCTTTTACAAGACGTTGAGAAAAATCGCCAGTCGATATGCCCGTTCGAAATCCTTGTTGCACCTTTTGCGTGATGCGAGCAAGTTGGTGCACCGTTGAGTGTCCCGTTCTGAAGCCGAACTGTTCCGCTGGAACGATTTCTTCCGTCTCCAGGTGACGGTTTAATCGTACGAGGATTATCCTTTCCAGGATTTTACTAAGACTGCTCAGAAGACTTATCGGTCGGTAATTACCTGGATTGGTGATAACTTTATTTGCCTTCGGGATGGCTATCACGTTGGCGTGTTTCCTTCCGGCCGGAAAATAACCTATGGCCAGGCACGCGTTGAAGACTTTGGTCAAAACAACCATTCCTTTTCTTGGTAGGTGCTTGAGGCAGATTCCATCGTGCCCTGGAGATTTTTGGTTTTTCAGCGTGCGGATGATTGCTTTCACCTCTTTCGGTTTGACCAGGCCAGCATTAGGAACGGGAGGTCTTGCAATGCGAATTTGGTGGATTGCTCTTCGTTGTTATGAGCGGCAGCAAACGTTGCTGTGAATGCTTCGGCTTTTTGTGATGGGATCACTACGAGGTTACCGTTGACGTTCAGCGGGGGGCTGTACTTGACCGTGTATCCAGATTCTTCAGCATGGATCCGAAGTTCCTGTATCGGTGCTCCACGCTTATGGTGCTGATAACGTTGTTCAGGAGGCGTACAACAGATCCAATCAGCGGGTCACGTCTACGAACATCCCTCAAATGAATCAGCACCTTCAGCTCGTCGGGATTTTTTTCGTTTTTTTGGAAGGATTCTACGCGTAGGGATAGCAGACTCTTGAGTCGCCTTTACGATCGTGGTAATTTTGCCGATTGCATAGCCGATTTTCACCGGACGGTCCAGGTCGTTCATCCAATCTGCCGTAAGGTCGACTCCCAGATCGTTTTTTTTCGAGCGAATGTGCTGCAGTTCGCTTTGTCGAAGCAACGAATGGTGTTTTCCGCCGAAGCTACTGGAACCTCAGCGTTGATTGTGAAGGTTACGGGTAGGTGGTCCGACCCGACGACAGTTCGACGTGTGTTATCAGCCTCGACATCTGCACCAGGTTGTTTGAGATCACCAGGAGTTAGAGTCCAGGGTAGAAGGCCTCCCTCGCCCTGTAAGAATGCGGGTCGGAGACTCGGGCGTGTATGTAGAAGTCCGTGGACTCATACTTTTGGCCGTTTAAAACGACCGGAAGAATCAGAGTCTTGTACAACGCAATTTTGTCATCGTTTGCAGACTAAGGGACTCCAGTTGGTTTCGCAGACCGAAATGGGCCCGATTTGCAGGCGCAATCCGTCTGCTCACTTCGCAGGTAACATCATTATCGCACGTCACTAGATTACCAAGATAAACAAATTCGTCCAAAACATTAAACTTGTCACCACCAAGCGCCACTTCTTCACCATAACCACGACCAAATCAACGTTCATCACCAGTTATCATGTACTTGGTCTTTGTGATGTTAATCTGGACTTACGTGGACCTCTGTTTCCTTGCACACTAGCTCTCCATATCGCTTCTTCCAGTGCTATGTTGGACAGTATGTTCCAAGGAGCATCGCCCTGCTTCAGTCTGTCTAGGATTACATTACGAACGATGACGCAATTTCATCCACGACCCGCACACTTGATTTCGATCCGTCAAGCGTCGCACGAATCAGTCTGATTCGTTTCGCCGGAAAACCATGTTCGATCATAATCTGTCACAACTCGTTTCTCTTCATTGAATCGTACGCCGTTTTGAAATCAATAAACAGATGATGGGTTTGCAAGTTTTACTCTTGAAATTGACCGAGAATCCGACACTGGGTGAACATCTGATCCGTCGTTGATCAACCCTTACAAAAACCCGCCTGGCATTCGCCGAAGAAGGATTCCTCAATCGATTTCAGCTTGTTAAACAGAATTCCGGACAAAATTGTGTATGCTGAATTGATTCCTCTATAATTCGTGCACTCCAGTTGATACCCATTCTTGTATAAAGGACAAACAAGACCATCCAAACAACTAACAGACAGTTCTTCCTCTTCCCATCCTTCTTATCCTTAATAATGCAGTGTGAGAGTTGATACAGCTGCTCATTACCGTGCTTGAGAAGCTCGGCTGGGAGTTCGTCCTGCTGGCTGTTGTTCTTTAGTCCTCTAATTACTATCTTGACCTCGTCTAGTGTTTGCAGGTTCCACAGCTTGTTCGTCGTTGTCGATTCGAATTCTGTCTGTCGCTCTCCCAGTTCCACCGTTCAACAATAACTCGCCTCGAAGTGCTTTTTAGACCTGGCAGCCACTATTGTTTTATCTGTCAACAAGTTTCAAACATGGTCGTTGCATATGACTTCCGCATATCAATCTGTTCCATACTCTCTTTACTTTTTGCAGTGGATATTCTGGAGTTTATTTTGAATAGGTCGCAAGTATACGACCTATTGAAATCTAACTCCAGATTTGGTTTAGAAGAATTTATATCATATTTTTCCCGATGTATCAACTGTATGACTTTATAGTTGAAACAATTTATGGCATTGGCTTATAATTAAAACAATGGCCGATTAATTTTCAAAAGCATGATAAAATCAAAACACCACCTACCTCCGCATCTCCCCACGTTGGCGTCGCCGGCACGGACAGCTTCTTCGGCGGCACGAACGACTCCTCCACCGTTTGATCCCAGCGACCGCGCTTCTTCGGCTCGGCTGCCATCATCGCTTTGCTGCTCGCATCGCCATTGGCACTGCTGGAGCTGCTGCTGCTGCTACTGTTCACCTTCAGTGTTCCATCTTTGGCCTTTTCCTGGATCTTTTTACGAAGCTGAAAGAAGAAAGATCCACCGTTCATGATCATCACGTTTCCCAGCGGGGTGGAGATTATTGGACAAACCTCGGCCTCTTCACCCTGGAGCTGCTGCTCGCGCATGATCTGCGTGTAGGAACGCGAACCGACATCGGGAGTCTTTCCGCCTGCAATGAACCATTGATAAGCAAAAAGAAAGGAACTTCTAGTTAGTTTCGCATGTTCTAGGGGGTTCGGAGTTTCGATTGTTTTCTTGTTAAATTATCTAACTAATACGAACGAGACACAACTTGAAATTAAGCTTCCACTTTAGCTAAGAGAAACTAAGATACGCAAAACATATTTGAGGGGGTTTTAATTTCAAATTCCGTCCCGGACAGTGATACGTACGTGTCTCAGCCAGATCCTCAGTGCGCGAAACATTTTTTCTGCCTTGTCTCAAATCTTTGAATTCTTATACAAGAGCGATTACTTTAAACAACAAGCTGGAAAATTGTTATCGTTCAGTGAGTTTATTTCGTAATTTCTTTAAAACACTAATCAACGAGAAAAAATCAGGCAGAAAAATGTTCACGTTTCACGTTGTGGCTTTTAAGAGAGTGGGGATTTGTCGGGTTCCTAAAAAAATCTTTGTGATTAATAATTTTCTGTTCTCAGTTTTTAAGATCGCACACTCGCTTCACCATCATTCTCACACCTTTGTGGTCGATGCAATCCAGGCGGCGGGCAGCCGTTCCGGGAAATTCTCGGGAAAAATGCCAGAGTGCGAGTCTTGCTTTTCTCCAATTTCCGCGAACGTACCCCGCCCAAGAACTGTATCGAAAATAACCTGAGATTTTTGAGAGAGCCTTCCTCATCGGCGGCGGTCTCATTACAGACTGACTGACTGACTGACGACACGGCGTCATCCGCGCAAACCTGCATGGTAAGTGGTGGTCTCGTTAATCAAAGTGGTACTTTGGAATGGAAAGTTATTTGCGCACCAATCACACTGAGAACTTTGAAAGTACTCGCAATCATTCTAGAGTTCACTCTCTCTTTCGGAAAATTATGCAAGATTGATATCAGACGGAAGTAATTTTTGGAATGTGCAGGGATGATAGCAATTTAGTTGTTGTAGATATTCTCGTGACGATTTGCTCAACGACAAGGAAAGTAATCAACAGATAGACAAAAATGATTTGCTATCAGCCCTGCATTTTAAAGTGATCTAAATTAGTCTGATGGATCAATATCTAGGAAAATTAAATAGCAACAATTCAACATACTTAATCATCTAAGAAATACTCCTTAATTCTAATCTATAGATAAAATAATGATCCAAATCGGATTTAAAATCGACACTCACCATCAGCAAAAGGATCGATACGTTCCGGAGAGATAACGAGGCGCCTTCGCTTCTGGCGATATTCATCTTCCTTCTCGCCAACCGTCGGCCGTCGACGATCCGCAAACGGATCGTAATCCGTGTCGGGCTACAAAACAAAAACAGGAAAGTTAACAAATTGTTATCAATACTAACATTTTTGTTTCGCAATTACCTGCGCCACATCATTCAACAGCGCAGCCGGCGCGGTGTAACCGGCCGGCCTATTTCCCCGCCCCATCGGAATGCCATCGTCCTCATCTTCGTCCACATCGTCATTCGGGGCGATCGAGGTCACATAGCCCTCGTACTTGCCCTTGCCGGCACTTCCGTCGTACAATTCACTGTCATAGTAACCGCTCTCCAGCAGCCCGACGCCCTTGTCTTTGGCCGCCTCGGCGCTGATTTCCTTCTTCTTCGTCTGGATATCGCGGATCTGCGCCTCGATATCTGTTGGAAGGAAAATTGGGAAAGACGGGTGAGAAATTTACGTGTGAAGGGAAAATGATAAACAAAAACATCTGGACCGCTAGAAAGAAAAGTGGTGAATAAAAAGCGGGGGGCGAAACAAATATGGCTACGCCACCCGGGCCCGACAATGTCGCAACTGCAAACGATTGAAAACGTACTAAATTTTACCGCATTCCTAAAAATTTCACCTGAACAATGTTCACAAGTACTTACTTCACAAGTGGACACTATTTTCCGGAAGAATTTTGACGAATTTCACCGGAAATTTGTGAAAAATACGTACCTTCGTGTGTTCGTGGTATGTTGTCCATTTTTCACCTCAACACGATTTGACAGCTACGGAGATGGATTTCGATCGCCGCGGTCGATCGAGCGTGGTGAATATGACCGCAATAGAGCGTAACATATGGAAATGGCTGTAAACTGTCAAGACGTATTCATTAAGCGGTTTCTCTTTTGATTCTTTCTGGAGCTCGATTTGAATAGGTCGTATGTGCTTTTGTCGATATAAAAATCGATCAGTTTATTTTAGTCATTGTAGCAATATGAAAGATATTTTGCAAACTTTTGATGATGGAACAGAAAGCCTGTTTTGTGAGGATTCTGCTGTATGTATCAACCGGCGATTCACTGTACTGCGTTATACTTATGACACACATGTGATACAGGAATCACTGTAAATTTGCGCTTGAAATGAGTGCCACATCGATAATTCTCTCCGTTCAAGTCAGTCTTGTTAGAATTTTCTTGACAGTGAGTACCGTTGTACGTGTATCACACTCGTATCACATGTCTGTCCGGGGTATTACTGATTTGAAAATAAATACACGAATGAAAAAAATACACAAAAATGCATCAATACACGATAAATTGAAAAATGAAATAAAAATACGCCACATTCGAAAAAATACACCAATTCAAAATAAAAATGCAAAAATGCTCCAGTGCACGGAAAATGCAATAATAGTTCAAATTCGATTAAAATGCACAAATACGGTAGAATTCATTGTTCAATACACGAATTCGGGAAAAATACGTTGTTATTGTGAAATGACATGGAAAATTTAGCAGATGTTGATGTTTTCAAACACCGGGACTGGACGCCTGACGATTCCTGAAGCGGGGAAGGATCCAAACTTCCGGAACATTCCTGAGCACAATCCTTCAACAAACTCAACAAAGTAGCAAAAGAGCAATTGTGTTGAGCTTATGCGAAGATTGCCGATCGTGATGCTGGAGGTAGAGTTTTCTAGTTTCCCGGATTACATACGACAGGAATCACTCCGGAGAATGATGGAAGGAAGGAAGAGGAATGCCTGCAGAGAGTATTCGGATATTTTATCCAAAGCAAGGGATAATGATAGTTTTCTCCCGAGATTGCTCCAAAGCAAGTCCAACGCATATTATTCCCTGTGAAATTCCATCGAGGATTAATTCCAGGTTAATTCCTAGGGAAATTCCTCCGAAGATTTCTCCAATTCTTTTTGTTTTGGTGTGAATGTCTTTCTTCTTGTAGGGAATTTCTACTAAATAAATTTCTCCGAAAGATTCCTTTAACAGTATTTTTTGTGGTAATTCCCTTGGTAATTCCTTTAAGAAGATTTTTTACAAAGATTGCCCCAAGAATCCCTTACGGAATTATTTATTTTCTTTTCATTTCATTCACATTCGTTGAGATAGTCGGACCGGGATTTCCAGTTGTGCATTTAAGGTTATCCTCCACTAAAACTGCTGATGAAATTCTTTCCGGTGCCTATTCAGCTATTCCTCAAGATAATTTCAACGGTTGCTTCAAGAATTCGCAAGGCACTCAATCAGAATTATGTGAGGTGTATCCCCAGAAATTCTTTCAGTAATTTCCTCTAAAATTTCTCCATAAATTCCTTCTTCGATTCCTCTGGGAACTCCATCTTTCAGATTCTTTAGGAAGTTCCTCCATAAGTTGTTTTAGAGATGCCTCCTGGGGTTAATCCATGAAATCCTTCTGCAGTTTTTCCTAGAAAAAAAAAACTCGGGAAAGAATCAAGAGAAATTTGCGCATAAATCCTATAAGACATCCCAAACTCGTTCTCAGAAGGGATCTATTGAAGGAATTTCAAGAGAGGAATTCTGGAGGAGTCCCAGAATGCGCTTCTGGAGATGTCTGAACAGGAACTCTTGGAGGAATCCCTTAAAGAATACGTGGAGAATACAGAAAGTATTTCTGTATGAATCGCATAATCAACTTTTGGACGAATCCGCGAAGGAACTACTGAAGACATTCTAGGCTAGATTCCAGGAGGAGCTGACGGGGGCATCACAACAGAAACTCTTGGAGGAATCTCAGAAAAAGTTCCAGGAGGTATCTGAGAAAAAATGCAGGAATCCCAAAAAGAACTAGAGAAGTCCTCAGTACCGGAGGAATCTCAAAATCGCTGCTCAAAATAAACTTTTCCTACTTCTTTGTTTCCTCGAATCTTCGGTCAGGAACGGTCGTCAGTTTTGTCAATAAGAGTATCGCCACAGGAGTCCTCATCGCTATCCTTATTATACCACTCCTTCTGGGGTGCTATTTTAGGTTAGCACCCAATCTTCCCACCAGTGGTTTCTATTTTGAGTTTAGGAACTTAAAAAACATATTGATTTTCCACCGTGCGTTGCTAAAAGTGGTCCTCACTTTTTATCGGACGTAGTACAAACTAAAACAAATGAAATATGTCCAAAATTTTGATGAATGAACGAATGAATGAACACAGACAAACAGACGTCTCGCTCTACTCAATTCTAATCGTTTTATTTTTAACGGTTGGTTTGAATATTGTGGATTTCGCAAATCGCTCGCAGGCGGCGCTCACATAATTTTGGTTCCTGTTTGACGTTCGCTCACTATGTACCGGCACTGAGCGGTTTGCGAAACATAGCGTGATTGGCATTGAGGATTATGTTTACATCACGATAATTTTAAAAGAAATCTGGCGATCGATTTGAATAGGTCCAATCTACATAGGAATCACAGCAAACATAAGTCCTATTCTAATCGAACGCCAGAAATTTCTTTCAAGTAATTTTGCTATTGAAAATCATAGTCGCGGAAACATATTCGCCCAATCTAAAAGGGCTGAGTTTGGCCATTCATAAACTAGGTGACAATAGTGAACGAATGTAAAACTTAAACAAAAGCGCTTCGAGCGCCACAGATGGACAGTTGGCCAACTATTACATTTTTAAATAAACTGTTGAATCGGTGTACGTTGGAATTATTAGAGTGATGCGTCTGTATGTTTGTGATAGGGTTCTGGGAAACATCCAGTTACGCAAGACAAAGTGCATCAATATTCTCCTCTAGTTTTATTGTTCCACTGCTGCTTATTTTTCACACCACTGCTCAACTCACTTCACCGCAAAATGTAAATAAAGAAAGTTACTTTACACAAACCATCGGAATAGCAACTCAGTGCAAGATTTGAGCGGGTCCCCAAATGTGGAAACCCATCGCTAATCCCATATAGCGTCCTTATTTTTCATCCCCGTTTAGATACCACCGGTGTGAACATGGGTCCCTATTTAGGGCCCGGAAATAGGGATAGGGACCCAAATAGGGACGCCCGTGGCGGTGCTCTAAATATTGCTTTTTTTGCACCGTATTCGACCCCCTGCAGAAATTTTTTGTCACACCACAATATGTTCCCACCAGTTTAAGCATACATTGGTTCGTTTCGCTGCTAGAAAGTTTAAGCATCGGTTACACTTTTTGGATGGTGCATGGAATAATCGGTTTGTTTACTTGCTACTTTGCTTGGTGTTTGACGTGTGAACAAATATTGCTTTTTTTGCACCGTATTCGACCCCCTGCAGAATTTTTTTGTCACACCACAATATGTTCCCACCAGTTTAAGCATACATTGGTTCGTTTCGCTGCTAGAAAGTTTAAGCATCGGTTACACTTTTTGGATGGTGCATGGAATAATCGGTTTGTTTACTTGCTACTTTGCTTGGTCACAGAGAACAGACATCCAAGTGCAATCTGAATTGTGTGTAAAGAATTATTTCATCGGCAACACAAGTGGCAATCTGGTGGCGCTGCAATCGGCGAGTTTCTCATACTAATTTTATTCACCACTTGAAATGTTTCAATTCACCACTGACTGTGGCAATATGACGTTTGGCGGCGCTAGTGTTTTCGACGTATATTGGTTTGAAACCTAACTCAAGTAAGGATTCAAATCCTTACACAAGTTTCTGAACTTGTTTCTAGCCTGGATGTCTGTTCTCTGTGGCTTGGTGTTTGACGTGTGAACAAATATTTTAGACGATTGAACATTTGCACGGTAATCTATAAAGCAATGCAAGATGCAATATTTTAGACGATTGAACATTTGCACGGTAATCTATAAAGCAATGCAAGATGCAATAATGTTTGGGATTTTGATAAAATGCAGCATATTGACATAGCCCCAATTGCAAAATGTAAAAATCGATTTAAAATACACAATTGTTCGAAAAATGCTCAATTATTGCATCAATACATATCAATTCCATTTTATTCCAAAAAGTGCAGAAAAATGCAAAAATACAAAAAATACAAATTAATGCACCAAAAATACACCAATTCGATTTTCAATACACAGGGCTGCATCGAAAATACATGAGTGAATCGCCCCTCGGTATCAACTTTGCTCAATTTTAACGGTTCTCGCTATAATAAGCGAATCCAACTGATCGAATTTTTAATCGACAAAAGCACATACGACCTATTCAAATCGAGCTCCAGCTTTATTTGTTCAGAATATTTAAAATATTAATCACAGAGAACAGACATCCAAGTCCAGTTCCGAAACTGTGTACGGAATTTAACGGCCATTTGAAATCGGCAACACAAGAGGCAATAGCGTGGCGCTGCAATCGCTTAATTTCCCATACTAATTTAATTCACCACTTGAAATGTTTCAATTCACCACTGACTGTGGCAATATGGTGTTTGGTGGCGTTAGTGGTGTCATCATGTATTGGTTTGCAACCTTACTCAAGTAAAGATTCAAATCCTTACACAACTTTCCGAATGAAATTTGTTCTAGCCTGGATGTCTGTTCTCTGTGTATTAATTCATAACCGAAATCTCAACCCAAAAAATCCAAAATAGTGGTTTCGCAGCGCGGTGTCACGAACACTAATGCAAATCTACTGGTTGAACATATGCCCATTTGATTTTGCTGGGAACAGCTGATCTTTGTTTACTATTTTCAACCAGTAACTCAGGTGGTGTTCGTGTAATGCAGCGTGTATGTACACGCAACACCACTAAAAGCAGAAACCACTATTACTAAAAGTTTTAATGACCGGGAACTATTTTTAAAAATTAATTAAAATTTTGTATGGAGAAAGTTTTTTGATCGGGGATCCATCTGCTCTGGGATCCATCTGCTCTGGGATCCATCTGCTCTGGGATCCATCTGCTCTGGGATCCATCTGCTCTGGGATCCATCTGCTCTGGGATCCATCTGCTCTGGGATCCATCTGCTCTGGGATCCATCTGCTCTGGGATCCATCTGCTCTGGGATCCATCTGCTCTGGGATCCATCTGCTCTGGGATCCATCTGCTCTGGGATCCATCTGCTCTGGGATCCATCTGCTCTGGGATCCATCTGCTCTGGGATCCATCTGCTCTGGGATCCATCTGCTCTGGGATCCATCTGCTCTGGGATCCATCTGCTCTGGGATCCATCTGCTCTGGGATCCATCTGCTCTGGGATCCATCTGCTCTGCTCTGCTCTGCAAACAGCAACAACAGAAAAAGCAAAAATGCAGTGAATCCGCAAGAAGCTGCACTACAAAATCAGATGCACTTCAGCAACTGAAGTAGCAGAAGGGAGCTGTGAGACCAACAACAGCGCTAGCAAGTACAGAGAGAAATGTAGCAGCAGTGGCAGTGGCTCTGCTCTGCTCTGCTCTGCTTTGCTCTGCTCTGCTCTGCTCTGCTCTGCTCTGCTCTGCTCTGCTCTGCTCTGCTCTGCTCTGCTCTGCTCTGCTCTGCTCTGCTCTGCTCTGCTCTGCTCTGCTCTGCTCTGCTCTGCTCTGCTCTGCTCTGCTCTGCTCTGCTCTGCTCTGCTCTGCTCTGCTCTGCTCTGCTCTGCTCTGCTCTGCTCTGCTCTGCTCTGCTCTGCTCTGCTCTGCTCTGCTCTGCTCTGCTCTGCTCTGCTCTGCTCTGCTCTGCTCTGCTCTGCTCTGCTCTGCTCTGCTCTGCTCTGCTCTGCTCTGCTCTGCTCTGCTCTGCTCTGCTCTGCTCTGCTCTGCTCTGCTCTGCTCTGCTCTGCTCTGCTCTGCTCTGCTCTGCTCTGCTCTGCTCTGCTCTGCTCTGCTCTGCTCTGCTCTGCTCTGCTCTGCTCTGCTCTGCTCTGCTCTGCTCTGCTCTGCTCTGCTCTGCTCTGCTCTGCTCTGCTCTGCTCTGCTCTGCTCTGCTCTGCTCTGCTCTGCTCTGCTCTGCTCTGCTCTGCTCTGCTCTGCTCTGCTCTGCTCTGCTCTGCTCTGCTCTGCTCTGCTCTGCTCTGCTCTGCTCTGCTCTGCTCTGCTCTGCTCTGCTCTGCTCTGCTCTGCTCTGCTCTGCTCTGCTCTGCTCTGCTCTGCTCTGCTCTGCTCTGCTCTGCTCTGCTCTGCTCTGCTCTGCTCTGCTCTGCTCTGCTCTGCTCTGCTCTGCTCTGCTCTGCTCTGCTCTGCTCTGCTCTGCTCTGCTCTGCTCTGCTCTGCTCTGCTCTGCTCTGCTCTGCTCTGCTCTGCTCTGCTCTGCTCTGCTCTGCTCTGCTCTGCTCTGCTCTGCTCTGCTCTGCTCTGCTCTGCTCTGCTCTGCTCTGCTCTGCTCTGCTCTGCTCTGCTCTGCTCTGCTCTGCTCTGCTCTGCTCTGCTCTGCTCTGCTCTGCTCTGCTCTGCTCTGCTCTGCTCTGCTCTGCTCTGCTCTGCTCTGCTCTGCTCTGCTCTGCTCTGCTCTGCTCTGCTCTGCTCTGCTCTGCTCTGCTCTGCTCTGCTCTGCTCTGCTCAGCTCTTTGGCTTGACTTGAAACAGCAACAACAGAAAAAGCAAAAATGCAGTGAATCCGCAAGAAGCTGCACTACAAAATCAGATGCACTTCAGCAACTGAAGTAGCAGAAGGGAGCTGTGAGACCAACAACAGCGCTAGCAAGTACAGAGAGAAATGTAGCAGCAGTGGCAGTTGCAAAGCGCATGGAATCTATATCTATAGCAATCGAAGGTGGAAGTCATGCAAACTGCAGCGGACGAGATCCGTGAATTTGGCGCTATGAGGCATAATGTGCACAGGGACATTGCGGTCCTCAGCATACAAAAAGCATATGGAGAGAGTAATGGATGCAAACGTGCAGGTAAAGCCATGAGTCCCGAAGCGACTATCCATTGTAATAATTTGAACAAGATTACCTCCGAGAAGTGAGGTTCCGAGTACACAGATTCAAATATTGTTGACGATGGATGAAATGAAAGACCAACATCTGTTTGGCACTAAGGAACTGATGAACGAGGCAGTGAATCACGTATCTGGACCCATATATGGGTTATAACCCATTAGAATAGTCCGCTATGATCACAGCGAGACTATCCCCTGTATGACAACCGTTCGGACACAATAAATTGTTAATACGTGGTTAAGGAATTCTAGCCTTTATTAAATGTTATAGTCTTGCTATAATATAGTCATTGCAGATCTCAGATCGGACATTTTAACACACTGTAATCCTAAATATAGGCAATACATCTCTATCCCATGACCAATAGCGAATTAGATATGTCATGACGTCAGTTGAGCTTGACGAAGCACTACACAGAACCTAAAATATACGGAAAGAAACGAAAAAAAAAATCCCCCGTCCTCCCGCCCTCACCAATCCAAATCCTCGGGCAGTCCACCGGGGTAGTCTCCGGTCAGGCAGGCCGTGCAGTGTCCCACCTTTTCCGGATTGCTCTTGCGCATGTTCAACTGCACAGCCTTCCTCAGTCCATCCACGCTCAGATAGGCCAAACTGTCCGCTCCGACGTACTTGGCCAGTTCCTCCGGGTTCAACTTGTTGCCGATCAGTTCCTCCCGCGTCGGAATGTTGATACCCATGTAGCACGGATACAGCAACGGTGGACTGGCAATGCGGATGTGCACTTCCCGCGCACCAGCGTCCCGAAGAAGCTTGATGATCGGTCCGATGGTGTTGCCTCGTACGATCGAGTCATCGATCAGCACCAGCCGCTTGCCGGAAACGTTCTCCGAGAGAGCACCGAACTTCTTCGCCACACCGAGCTGCCGGAGCCGCGTCGAAGGCTGGATGAAGGTACGCCCGACGTAGCGATTCTTGCAGAGCACTTCCGCAAAGTGAAGGCCAGTCTGTTGAGGGAAGTTGTTAGAAACTGTTAACGGAGAAGATTGTATTCTACGGTTGTTACAAGTTACCTCTCTGGCGTAACCGTGGGCAGCAGCCGTTCCCGATTCCGGGACCGAGCTCACGATGTCCGCGTCTACGTAGGCTTCGCGAGCTAGCTGTCTGCCGCACTGCAACCGCACCGAGTAAACCATCTGACCCTCGAAGATGGAATCCGACCGAGCGAAGTAGACGTACTCGAAGATACAGAAGGCGTGGCGTCGGTTCTCCGGACACTCGACGATGTCGATCGTTTTGATTCCTTCGCGGGTCAGCTCAACGATTTCACCCGGTTGAACTTCCCGGACGTAGCGTGCTCCGATGGACAGGAATCCGCAACTCTCGCTGGAGATGACCCAACCCTCGGCGGCCAGCTTGTCTACCTTTTCTGTGGAAGAGAGTTATGGAAAATTAGTCCAGGGAAAGTTGAGATTTTTCAACGATGTACCTTGTCTGTAGGATCCAATGCTCAGCGGGACGATCTTTCCAATGCACAGCGGTCTGTTTCCGTAGGGGTCTCGTACTCCGTAGATTTTGTCTTTCAACATGATGACCAGGGAATAGGAGAGAGGAGCCAACTGCATGAGGTGCTTGATACGCGCGGGCCAATCCGGTCCATCATCTTCCCCATCTGGAGGATTCAGGCAGAGGGCCTGAGTGATCAGCTCTGAATCACTGTGCGTCGATAGGCCAACACCTCGGGATAAAACATCCTTGCGCAAACTCTCACAGTTGAGCAGCTCGCCGTTGTGAGCCACCGCCAGCACTCCATGGGCAGTGTGGACTACAAACGGCTGGCAGTTGACCTCTTCGGATGCCGCCGAGGTCGAGTACCTCGTGTGGCCAATACCCAAATTACCCTTCAGTTTCTTCATCGAATCGTCCGTGAAGATATTGTTAATCATACCCATGCCCTTGTGGACGTTGAAGTTCTTGGCACATTTGCCCTCGCTGGTAACGATACCAGCCGATTCCTGTCCTCGGTGCTGCAGGGCTACCAACCCCAAGCAGATAACCTGCGAGATGTCGATCTGCGTAGGCCATTCGCCTGTCGCGATCGCTCCGAATACTCCGCACTCGTGCGTTAACCCGGATTCGGCAACTCCGCGGCCCAGCCGCTTGCCGGTTAGTTTGTACTTTTCCACTGTGCCATCATCGTCGGCTGTGGGAACACGTGGCACTGTGAACGCTTTCGAATTGAGCATTTCATCCACGGCAGCGTGGTCGGTTGATCGCTGCTCGCCTACTTTGTCTACGGGTTGTTGATCGTCTGCAGTTGATCGCGACGTAGACGTCAACGCAGTCACAGATGACGGCGGGTCCATTCTATGCGAGAAAAAACGATGGATGGAAGAAGACACAAAAGAAGCATCAATAACGATCGAGTCTGATTCAATATGAACTATGTTGTGCATCATCGAACTCCATGCGGACACGCTGCAGTTATTGGAGGAAACCATAGTCGGGCGAATACGATCTGTTATCAAGCCTAGCTACTGGAGCATCACCACAACCCTACAACTGTACACATGCCGATTAGCCGTTGCCGGCAATCGCCACATCGCGAGATCTTGTTTTTGTTTGTTTACAGGGGCAAGATTACGCGACAAGAAGCGTATAGTTTTTGCTATAGCAACGGGCACCCCACGGACGGGATTGAAAAACATGTCTGCAAAAGTAGCAAATAGCAAATGCATCAATAACAAGCGGAACGTTTCTACGGTGCCCTATCGCCACCAACAGTAAACAGCCCCCAGTATTGGACCATGGAGAAACGGTTACAAGTGCAGCGTTTTGTTCAGCGCTGTACGCGCTTCGAACGTCATCAACGAATCAGGACGCAGCCAAGTGATACTGTCATCAGAGAAAATGGGCGACCATTTTGAATTTTCTGCAACTGTTGTTGTTGTTGTCGTGCAAGATTGCCAATGCGTAAATCGCCAATACGAAATTATCGAGAATAATATTTACGTGGCATTCCGATCTTCGCAGATCAATAAAATCCTAAGCTTAAGTTCTAAAAATAAGTTCAATTATCATCCATTATTCTACGTCACCACTTCCAAAACGAAATGTTTTCGTAAGTCGTTCGTTCCTACAAAGACTTCACAATCAATCGCGCGAAGAATTCCAGCATTGGGCAGATAAGACCGGAATCCTCCGAATTCCACTGTAAGTACCGTTCCTATCGAATCGGAATGGGGAATTTATGCTACGCGTGACCTTCAGCATGAGTAATACATAAAATGTTCTGAGACCGCGCGACTCGCTACTACCACTGATTGTGCGTTCTAAGTAGGTCATTGTACCTCCGGGTTTACGTGCGTTTAGATTAACTAACCATACAATGTCTTGTTTTTACGATCGTTGACATGGTGTTCCCCTTTCTCCGTTAAGTAGTCACCTTGGACTACTGATAACTCCAAGTTGACCAGCTAATTTTCAAGGCCTATGGCAGATATAGCGAAGGAGTTTTGTCAAGTTAAATCAAGCTGAATGGTTTGTTTAATTCAAACCAACCGGTTTATCAAACTTAAAGTCAAAAAGATGATCCAAGTATTTCTCCTGGAATTTGTCAAAGTATTCCATAAAATCCTTCGAAAAATCCTCCATACATTTCGCCGAGCAATCCTCTTTATTTATTTTTCCAAGTAGTCCTTCAGTAATCAAACCAAGTCCGAGAATTCCTTAAAAAGTCTCCCTTAGAAGTTCATCCAAGATTTCCTCCGATAAGATTTTATTATTTTTTTCTCCAGAAAATCCTCTGAAAATTCTTCCAAGGAATCCTCCATGAATTCCTTCAAGGAACCCTCCAGGATAACCTCCGAGGATTACTCCAGAAATTGTTCTGAGAAGTCCATCTAAAATTTTCATAAGGTTTCCGTTTGAAATTTCTGTAAGGACACCGATAGAAATTCTTTCGAAAACTTCCTCAAAAAAGCCTAGAATATTTCCTCCTGAAAGCCTTTTAGAAACTTTTTCAGAAATTTCTTCAGAAGATTTTAAGAAACCAGTTTTTAGAATTTCCTCCGATAACTTTTCTAAATTTTTCTCCTCTAGAAAATCGATCAAGAATTCTACCAAGGAATCCTCCACAAATTCTTTCAAGGTAACCTCCAGAACATCTTCCGAGGATTGCTCCGGAAGCTGTTCCAAGAAGTCGTTCTATAATTTTTCGCAATGATGTCATCTAAAACTTCGCCGAGGACTCCACTAAGAATTCTTTCCAAGATATTTACAAAAATTCGTACATGATATTTTCTTCATGTATATTTCCAGAAACTTTTTCAGGAATTCTTCAGAAAGTTTTCCCCATGGTGTTCCCAAAAAACATTGATTGATATTTATGTACAACAATTCTTCCAGATTCTCGTAAGTCCTAGTATTTTCTCCTTCAGAAGCTCATCTGATATTTCCTCTGATCATTCCTCTAAAATGTTCTCCTTTAGAAAATGCTCTGAAAATTCTTCCATGGAATACTCCAGGGACTCTCCAGAAAAACCTCCAAAAATTGTTCCAGAAATTGTTCCGAAGTCCATTAAAAAAATTTCCGATGACTCCGCTAGAAAATCTTTCCAAGATATATAAAATCCCAAAAAATTCCTCCAGGGATTCTTTCAGAAACATTTTTAGAAATTTATCCAGTAGATTTTTCTAAAGAATTTATCGGTGGATATTTACAAAACTTCGTCCGGACTCTCGCAAAACATTAGTCTAGGATTCCCCCTTAAATTCCTAAAAGGACGTTTTTTGGAATTTCGCTAAGAATTCCTCGAAGGATTCTTCCAGAAATTTCTCTAAAAAAATCGTCCAAAGAAATTCATCCAGAAAATTTTGTTTATTTTCAAACTTAAAAAAAACTTTCAGAAGGCGTCCATGAAGCAATCGAGAAATTCTCGGAAGAATGCCTATTGAAAATCCACGAGAAAATACCGAAAGCATTTCTTAGAAATCACGGAGTTATTACATGACAGAATCCGAAAAAGTATTCCTAAAAAATAGTGTTCATCCTCGAAGGCATCGATGGTTTCGGGTTTCGGTTTCGTGGAGGTAGACTTCCGGAAATAATCATTGAAGATTTCCGAAAAAAGAGTGAGAAGAACATTTAAAATTAAAAACTATGGGAAAGTCCCTACTTTAAGGAAAATGTTCGTCTTAGTTTACCTCTGGAAGTTTCCCAACGTTTTTCAAAACTGGAAATATTGCAAATTCTACAGATTTTTTGCAAGGCAAAATACATATGTAAATGTGGCAACACTGCCCTGGTGCCGAGTGAAGACATTTGAAAACTTCACCTGGCATTCCTGATTGTCACTGATATCTTTCCCAAACTGTTGCCATTCAGGAGATAAAATTTTCTGACAAAAAAAACTTATCTACGGTTTCAACTAATATTGCCAACTAAGAATTACCAAGGGTTTTGGGTTTTGGCTCCTCCAAAACTCCATGTGGGTGGTCACCCAAAGATCCTTCAGAACTCTTCCTTTGAAAATGCCTGCAGTGGTAGTTCGTCTAGAGTTACCCCAACCGTTCTCTTTCAGGAGTTATTTTCAAATTTTTTCTGGTGCTCCTCAACGATTCTACCAGAAATTACTTTAGGAATTTTGATGGTCAACTTTGTGGAATTATTTCAAGGTATGTATCAATGGATTCTTCAAGGATTCTCTCTTGGTTTCATGTAGGAGCTTCACCAGAAATTCCCTCTATGAGTTCCCTCGACAAATTCTTTCAAGAGAATATCTAATGGAATTTCCAAATTAATAACAGACGAAATAATACATCCAAGAACTGCCTTCAAGAATCTCCAACAGATGCTTTTCCAAGAGTTCAAGGATTTCCTGATATGCTTCAAGGAGGTTGGGTCACAAAATTCGACGTTTTGGCATTCGAAGTACAGTCACAGAGAACAGACGTCCAAGCTCATGTAGTGCAGTTGTGTAAAGCATTGCAACGGTTGTTTTGAAATAACTGGGAATGTGGCCATTACGCGGCGCTGTCAAATTTAGAATCGGGGTACAAATTTGCCGTTGTTTTACCTTTTGGCGCTAGTGTCATCAAGCGTGCACCCTAGTATAGTTCCACCAAGAGAATGTGTTGGTTTTACTTGGAAAACAATAATTGAATTCTTGTTCAACTTGTTTCTTATTGAAAATAATGAAACTAATTATCAATGGGTTACTCAAATTTTGTTGCTGGATTAGTGAAATAATCATAAACATCTCTTTATTTAAGCAAATACAGCTCAGAATCTGAGTAGGAAAATTTAAAGGTGCGCTAGTGAAATATTTCTTCAGAAAGCGCCATCATGGTATCGAAACAAGTTTTTGAGTGGGAAAGTCACCGTCGTTGTCGCTACTGAGCTTGTTTTTTCTTTACACAAGATTTTCAAGCAATTTTGTTCGAGCATGTTCGTCTCTAGGATAGGATGTGACACCTGCAACTTCTCTGTCTAATTTCACAGCTTGCTGTCTTGTTTTTTCGCGTTGCTAAGATTATTGGTCCCCAAATTGGTCTCTTTTGGGCTGACTAGTTGTCGTATCCTATCCTAGGTTCGTCTGTTCTCTGTGGTACAGTGGGACAAAAGTAAGGGCCCATATAGCCGAGGCGGTAAACGCACGGGTATTCAGCATGACCATGCTGAGGGTGACGGGTTCGATTCCCGGTCGGTCCAGGATCTTTTCGTAAAGGAAATTTCCTTGACTTCCTTGGGCATAGAGTATCTTCGTGCCTGCCACACGATATACGCATGCAAAATGGTCATTGGCAGAGGAAGCTCTCAGTTAATAACTGTGGAAGTGCTCATAGAACACTAAGCTGAGAAGCAGGCTTTGTCCCAATGAGGACGTTACGCCAGGAAGAGAGAGAGAGAGAGTGGGACAAAAGTGTTCTAAAATGGCAACTAATTATCGCGGCTGCTTGCGATATTCGAACAAGGCCATACTTTATGGGAAAAAGTACAATAAATCGAATGGCGTTAATTTTATTCATCGCAAACGTTGGTAAGTGTCCGTTTTGCCCATTTTACCCTATTTTACCCCGAAAAATGCTGTTGTACGAGGTTTTGAAACATTTCCATCTGGTTGCGGTTAAAAAAAAGCATTGTTTTTCTGATGCAAAATTAACTGAACAAGGGAGCGTCCATAAATTACGTCACGCTTTGAGGGGGGAGGGGGGGTTCAGCAAAGTGTGACGATCCATACAAAACTTTCAGAGGTTCCATACAAAAAGTGTGACATAGGGGGGAGGGGG
Organism: Aedes albopictus; assembly: GCF_035046485.1. NCBI lineage: Eukaryota > Metazoa > Arthropoda > Insecta > Diptera > Culicidae > Aedes > Aedes albopictus. Next base: position 47,513 of record NW_026916658.1, read on the forward strand.
GTTGAAAACGACCAATTTTTGCGTGACGTAATTTATGGACGTTCCCCAATAGTATGGAATTAATTTTACAAATAGTGAGGATGGCTGAAAGTACTCATTTTGCCCCATTTTACCCTAATTTTTACTAAACAGTACGTTTTTGACATTTTGAAATATATGCAACTGATTGTACATAGTCAACCAACTTATGTTTTTCACTGGGGAAATCTAGACCAACATTTGAAAAGGGCGTAACAGCCATTTCAAATTTCTGCTTCTCCCGTCCCTCCTAGGCTTACCCCCCATTATTCATGAAATCTTTTACCAATAACAGATAGATCTGACTCCCCTCTATCTGTTAACGGGAAATGTTTGCATAAAAATATTGAAATACGCCCAGGAGAGACGGAACAAGTGAGAATTTGCAAGGGTTGTTCCGCCCTTTTCAAATGTTAGTTTAGAAATGACACTTCCTTTGCTAACCGGAAAAAAATCACATTAATCCGTTGCTAACAGTAGTTAACCGCGTCTAACTGCTGCTCAGTTAGCAGCGGTTAGTGACGATTAGGAATGGATAAATTCGGATTTTCCGGCTAGAAAAGAATATGTCATTCCCCTTGATTTTCCAGGGAAGATAAACAAGGTTGTGTACCTGGTGTGATGATTAGAACACTTGACCATCATGCCGAGGACCTGGGATCGAACCCCACTCCCGACAAACTCACAAAATGTGAGTTCTTCCTTCGGAAGGGAAGTAAAGCGTGGGCCTAGGGCTAAAAATCTCGTTAATACAGATAAAAAAAAAAATTCAAATAACGATAATGACTGAAAATGGCAGTTTTGCCTCATTTTACCCTATTTTAGTCTTAAAACTGTGTTTTTGGATTTTGAAATATTTGTTAGTGATAACGGATAATCAACCGTTATTTCTCTGACACAGTGTTTACCACGAAACACAATCGTTTGAATTTTATATTGCCCCATTTTACCCTAATTTGTTAGAAAATACGTTATTCAGGATTTTTAAATATTTGTGGCTGATTGCGGCCAACCAGACTTTAACATTCTGCTGATGCAGAATACCAATTACCAAAATACCAATCCTTAAGGAGCAAGATGCTCTGCATTTCATTCAATGGCATTGGTTGGAAGCAGTCCTGCAAAATATCAGTCTCAGTGCCTGTTTTTCAGCCGAAAATGAATGACTGCGGCGGTAGTTTTCAGTTACTCGATGTGAGAACTGACAGAGTCCGGGAGCTCCATTCGTGAGCGACCCAACAGGATCAATTCCCAATCATCCACACACTACTCATGCTGAAAGGCCATTCGTCTCAAGCGGTGGCTTGTGAGAGTGAGTGCCCTATACGCTACCACACGGGTGAAAACACTCAACTACAGAAAATTGAATGGAAATTTAGCCCTATCCGCTCTCGCTTTCAGCACGCTGCGTGCGAGTGTGAGTACCTATTTCATTTCGCTCCCGTGTTGCTGATCGGAAAACAACAATGACAGGAAAACCAAAACGGAGAAAATGAAAAAAGCAAAATATCGCTATCATAAAGGCCTGTCGAAAAATTGCAGCACTGGTTGGAAGTGACCATTTAGTCCCAATTTATCATACTGTACATTGAAAAATTAAATCAACATGGACCATGATTATAAAAACTCTTATCTTGCTTTGAGGCTCTTGTGTTCAACCGACGGTTCTCTTTATTCACTCCTATTATTATATAAATAAAAGATTGGTTTCCTGAAATCAGTTGCAAATATTTCAAAATCCTGAAAAGCGTAATTTTTTGTAGTAAAATAGAGTAAAATGGGGTCAAACGGTCACTTTCACTCATTGCCGTTAAATAAAACGTATACCATCTTGCTTCTTCGTAAGTTCTGTATTTGAAAAATGTAAGCTATTTAGTCGCAGTGACTTGCAATTATATTTTAAATAATGAAAAAAACAGCATTTCCAGTTTAAAATAGGGTAAAGTGGGGCAAAATGAGCACTTTTAGCACTTTAGAAATTTACCCATTGGAAATACTCTTGTGTGGTCAAGAAGCCACCGAAATACCATGAAGCGAAACGGTGAAGTCTGAGGAGACCAAGCTCTGGAATAGTGCGAATGAAAACGCCAGTTGTACATGACGAACGAATGCTAGAACCTCTTCGACTTGCAATCGCTGTTCCGGACGAAGAAATTGGCGAAGTGGCCCGATTCAAGGCATGCATCGTAGATATGGGCTAATGGCCCACGGCTATACATACATAGATATACGGTGTAGACTTTGACGAGGTTTTCGCCTCTGTCACTCGACACGCTATTTTAAAACACTTTTGGCACCTTCTGGGAGAGACAGAATTTTCTGTGGCACTTAAGCCTCAAAACAACCTGGACATAGATGAGGAGGTTCTCATGCGTCAGCAGGCCCGGATTAAGGATTGTGGGGGCCCGGGGCCCAAGCGGTTGTAAAGGCCCCTCGGAGATACAAATGCGATGAGCAATACAATTTTTCTTTGTTTTTGAGCATGAGCAGTATTTGAACCAACATTGGTTTTTGTGGGGGCCCCTAAAATGTGGGGGCCCGGGGCCCTGGCCCCCCGGCCCCCCCTTAGATCCGGCCCTATGCGTCAGCCAGCATACGTATTTCACGGCCAGGAGAAGAAAGTCTGAAGATGCATAGAAAACTTTGCGGTTGAAAACAATCCGCTTGGTGCTGGAATCAGAAGTTGTTCGGGGTGTTGAAGAGTATGTTATTTGTTGCCAGTCTCTGCTAGTGTTTGTTCATCGTGGTCAGGATCTATATCATCAGCATTTACTTCAACGATCTGTTCGTTGCCTGCGCAAGTTAGGCAGAGATTAGGCGTATCTACGAAGCTTAAAGAAAACATTTGGAGATCAGCTAACTACGCGAAGCAAAGAATTTTCTGGGTCTGGAGCTACAGCGAGAACCGTACAAAGTCTAAGTGTCTACAGTATGAGTGTCAAGAGCTACATTGGTTGTGAAAGCTAGACCATAGACTAGACTGCAGAATGCAAAGATTGTGTGTGTGCAAGACCCGCATGCAAAAAAAATATTCCCGTTAGATGTACGTGGATCATCACGAGAAATGATTTTTTTCCCTTAATCCTAGTTTATCTAATTCCGATTAAAAGAAGCTTCATTCACAGACAAACAGACGTATCACTTGGAACAAAATGCGATAAAAATCATCGTCACGCAAACATAATCGCCCAATGCTAATTACGCTGTGGTACGCAAACCCACTGAGTAGATGGCGGTAGTGAGCAAACGTCAAACAGGAGCAAAAACGATGCGAGCGCCATGAGCGAGCGATTTGCGGACTACGGAATATTTGAATAATCCGTTAAAAAGGGAAACGATGGGAAGTGAGTAGAGTGAGACGTCTGTTTGTCTGTGTTTCATTCGTAATTTCTACGTGATATTCCCATTCAAGTTACATATTGCCATATGCATGCTAGGTGATTGTCTCGTAGCCAGAGAAGAGAATTGTCAGACAAAAGAGATACAAAAACAAACAACAAAGAAGGTGCGGCAATAACTCTCTATCCTAACTAGTAACAGATAATGACATGATCTCGAAAATTTTTGTTGGAGACAAAACGAAAGCTGAATTTGTTGCATACTTTCCAACTCGTGAATAATCGATTATTATCAAACCAAAATCGAATTTGTTTGATGGTAGATCTTCAACAGCTTTGCTGTGTTTACCGATGTGAAGTTACCACACAAAAATCGCAATGCAAGGTAGTATGATCTTTATTCTATTCTGATCAAGTTGTGATAAACTTATGTCACATTGGATGGATTGCCGCAACAAATGTAAAATGCGAAATTGTCATTATTGTTGCGCGATGGACGGATTTTGAAACACTGCTCGTAGCAGTTTGTGTAACGTATTGATGCTACGTGACTTTCCAATGTTAAAAAACTATCAAAAAAACAACATGGCACCGGACATACTTGCAAACCTGGATGTTCCTCGCGATTTGCTGGATATTTTTACGAAGCGTAAGTTATGTACTTGTGTTAATTGTAAAAGTACGTCAAACAGTAATATCAATCATTACAGAGTGCGACATTGGACTTTACGAGCTGTTGATGCTGTCTCTGCAGGATTTAAAGGAGTAAAAGGCCAACGGGAGTAAATTGGTCGTACGAGAATCTTTTTGAACGTATCACTTCGTGGTGGAAGCGAAACGTAAGTTCTCGTGCGTACAATAAATATTTAGTTCTCAAATAAATGATATTTGTCGAGATATTTGTATTGCATCTAATTGCAGAAATCACAGATAGCACAATTGGGTTCTTTAGGGGTATCCGGATTATTTCATAATCGGATTCTCCGCCCAAAAATTAGTCGAAATATAAAATTTCATAATTTTTGGAGTCCTTGAACTATTTTTAAAATGCATTTAAAGTTTGTATGGGGATATTTTTTTGTTCGGGTCGAACTGTCACTTTATCGATTGAACTGTCATTCTATCCACGAAAATCAAAACTGTTTTGTTGATTCCACCATCAAAACAAAGGTGTTGAAATTCAATAAAATTACGTTATACTTAGAAAAATGAGTTCTTTCGATTAGGCTATAGAAAAGAGCAATATTCTATTCACTAAACAACCCAATTACTGCTCAGCGGATGCTCGCTTCAAGAGCCATTGGACGAGCATTTTAAAATCGTCACCGAAATCATTCTGCATCCTGAACCCCAACCCGAGGAAGACCAAGGAGAATCACAGCAGAAGAAAAGGAGGAATTGCGAGATAAAAGTACCGACGTCGAAGATAGCCAGCCTGAACCTCTGATGGAAGAAAGGGTACACTCGCCGTCGGACCAATTGAATACTTCGCCACCGGAGAAAACCAATGCAGTGGCTAAAGACGTAAATAAACATTCATCCCCATGTTGCGCAGTCGTACCCAGATCAGCAATCGTGGTCAGATAGATTAAGTCTGATTACACTTAACGCTGAGAGGCTCAAAGGATTCCTGCTTTCGTTCGAGAAAGGCAAGGATATTTTACGCAGATCGGGGAACTCTCCGAGTCAAAGCAGCCTATTTTATTACACCAAAGACTGCTAATAACAAGACAGACATCTACCCTCTTGCTCCATATACTCTGAGAACTTCAAGTACACTAGCGCCGCGAACGACTCCCGGAAACAACATTATGAATAAGTGTGCGTGAGATGCTACAGCTTCCGTGTACGTATTTGCATGTACACGCACACAATCATGTTTAATGTTCCTGTGAATCATTGAGGGCGTTTCAGCCTTGTCGCCTGCGACAGGGTGGGAGCTGTCTGTCTTGTTATTAGCCGTCTTCGGTTAAACCGAAATCTGCGTTCTGACGACTTTGAAAACAACAGCTTGGTCATAACAACATTATTCAAATCAGAGAAGAAGGTATGAAGCTGTTTGGTTTGTATTTATATTAAAATAATCGACAACAAGATCGGCAACCTCAAGCAAAAGAAGCGGAAGGAAGAAGCTATAGAGAAGATGAGCACGTGAAGAAACTGAAACCCAGTTCAGCCCCACAAAAGGTTCAAGCGATAAATGAAGGAACTCAGTGGTTGATCGTAAACGTGCATCCGTGGCCAGCAGGCCTATGTACAAATAGTCAATGAGCTTCAGCTTCAGCCAACCACTCCTGCAGAAACACAAATCGGTAGCTAAATTATTGCAGAAGTTTACACACTACAAAGATTAATTCGGATAAAAATTAATTAAGTGTGTATGCTTTCATGTAAACCTACACACTTAATTATTTTCGCCGAGGTCATCAAAATAAATTGCCGAGAATCCAACAGCTGAGAGCTCGGTAAAAATCTCGGTAAATGTTCAAACTGCCGACTGAATTGCAAACTAGGAGAAGCTCAACTGTCAATCTTTGACGAACACATCGGTAAAGCATTGCCGAGAATTTCGGCACTTTATAATACCGAGATTCAGTAAATTATTATTTTCTAATTGGAATATCAATAAGAAGAAGAAAAACAAAATAAAATGGATAATAAAGTTTTGTTATCTTTTATTCACGCAGAAAAAAAAATTTAGTACTAGGTCTAGAAAATCCTACATATACACGCTTCTGTGCGAATTTCCGTGGAACACAAGAGCGATTCGGGGAATGATTCAGAAGCTAACAAACCGCACCTTTCTTTTTGGAAGAACCGCAGCGTTTCTTTTCCCAAGAAATTACCAACTGGAACGTAAAACAAGAGCCACACATATTTATAAACACCAGTATCAGCTAACACAATTTATATAAAAAAAAAACAGTAAAATTACTTACCAGGGTGTAATTTCTGCGATGATAACAGCTTCCTAACTTTTTTTTATATTCTTTCTGGCAAAGATGGCACCCGGACCCGGTATCAAACAGCGCGTGTTGTTCTAAGTTTTTGACAGATGCAGTTTACCGAAACTCAGCAAAAAAGTTCATTTGCCGATTGATCTTGCAAAATATATTGCCGAGATTCAGTAATTTATGTGAATTGCTGAATTTCGTTAATTTAAGTGTCAAATTTTGGATGAGCTGTCAGTTTTTAACGACATTCCGGCAAAAATAAGCTTTACCGATTGAGTTTGTTATTTCACTTTACCGAGACCAAATTTGAAGATTAAGTGTGTAAGGTGATTATTTTTTTTTTGATGATTGCTTTGATCGAGTTGGTTTGTCGGCGAAAAAGTGAATAGTGAGCGTGGAAGATTCGGAAGTTTGCTTGCCGGGAGCTGGTTAGTTGGCGAATTCTTTCGATTTTTTCCGGTGTATCTTGTTGGACGACAACGAAGTCAGACACAAAAACCCAGCTGAATACCTATGATTATCTGGTGAGTTTGTTTCTTGTTGTTCCCTTTTACATATGAAAATATTATGTCATACTTGGGGAATTCGGGGGTAGCTCAAGGAAGCTAAATGAACTGCAATGTTCGTGGGGCAGACTTTTGCCGCGAAAAAACAACCATCATGTTGTTGTTCGGAGTTTTCAGTGAATTTAGCTTAGCCTGCTACAACGTTCTTGTATGAGTCTGCAGCCATAGATAATCCTTGCGCTGATGGTGGGTAAACAAAAGTCGTTTGAACAAGAACCTCTGTGGGCTGACTATTGAGAAGAGTGTTAGGAGAGATTAGGAATACAACTGGTCAGCTCGCATAACCAAACAGTGCATCTGCCATAACAGAGTAGTGATACGTCAATGCTTTAGTGAGACAAGGGATAGTAGTTAAAAATGTTAGGAAAAAACCTAAGCCAAAGATTGTTTTTCATCGATTGGCTGACCGAGCTCAACTAAGGCAGACGGAGATGTCGGATGATGTTCAAACTAGTGCTGTGCTGATGATAGAGTATCTCTGGGCGACGGTTATAAACACATGGATGAGAAGATTTATGCAAACATCGGTTTAGCGTTGGATCTTTCACAGAAGATAGCAATTTTTTGTTTGATATTTTCATACGGAAACGATTCCGTGTGAAAACAAACCTATCCTTCTCGGAAGTGGAAAAGAGAAAAACGTCAGATAGCCTTATAGCTGATAGATAAAGTAGAAAACCTGTCAAATCGACAAGGATTTGGACACAAGCATGGATATTCACAACCTTTCACAAAAGAATCCCGAGAGCAATAACAAATAAACACGAAATCAAAAAGATAAACATGTAGTCCTAGTTTGACGTTAGAAATCAACCTTGACGTAGTCGGATTCGATGAAAAATATTGGTTTTTTTAACCTGATGGTCAAAAAGTTAAAAGGCAACATGTGAATTATGAATTTTAAAAATCAATAAATTTTACATTCAAACTAAAAAATACCGTCAACCGGATTTGTAGCTGAAGCGTGAGAGCTCTACGTTTCATCACACCACCACAATTACTATGACACTGATTAGTTGCATACTTAGTCTCGTATTGGGCAGCAGATATACGATTATTAATCTGCAAAGTTCATTGAAACTTGAAGATGAACCATTAGAAGAATTAATTGGGGAAAAACGGTCGATTGCCACACTCTAGTTTCTACGTGATCTATCTAGGGCCATGATTAAAACCTTCAACCTTCATTGAGAAGAAATATTAGTACTAGATCAGATCTTATCATACCAATCTGTAAACCACATTGAGTGCTATAGCTTTATTGCACTTTGGTTGTTATTGAATAACTACTTCTTGCAAGCACGGCGTGGTTTCCACCAATATGAGGATATGTCTACAGGTCACGTAAACCACTGGGAACTTGTTTCGGTTCACAATTCACAGGTTATAGCCCTTAATCAATGGACTCACTTTTTCATTGAACAAGCTAACGTTTAATTGGAATAAACAATTAAGCCACGTCTCATTATTCTCTCCAAACCCAATTTGCATGCAACTAATTGAAACAGTTCATCGTTCACCGCAACGCACCACCATCGACACTACCTATCACTCAAGAGTGGCCTTGATCTGTCAGCCCATCTATCAAGAGAACACGATCGTAGGTCGTTTAACTAGTCCAATCTGCTTCGCACGTTCACAACAAGAGCTCTATAGAGTTCCTTCCCTCACCAGAGTACATCACTTAACCCACCAATGGTTCAAGTTTTGAAATTTTCGAACGTCTCAATTTTCTCCACTTATGCTCAAAGTCACACAGATTCAAACTCGCCTGACGCTCACGTGTCGCTGAGAGGTTACCCCCAAAATATTTACAAAGCAGGCATATTTCAAAAAAAAAAAATGGTTTTGCATCATCCACTCATATGCAAATGGTTTTCAACCATTCAATCGATACACAAAACTAGTTTTACCTCTGTGAAGAAACTCCAAAATTAAACTCCAGATACGAGCGATGATCACGTACGTCTTTTTCTCTCTTCTCGCGTCCAAAATCCTTTTAAACTAATGAAAAAACTGCGATCTCTATCTGAATGAACAAACAAAGCACCACTCTTGATACCCTCGATCTTCACTTAACCGAGTTCAAACTGACAATAACTGATTTGTTCAAATCACTCTTAACATATTTAACGTGATCTACCCATCATCGACCCGGCTTCAGCGGTAGTCAGTCAGGACGATCATAGACGTGCACGCTCATTCTCTGCTGATGCCGATCGGCCCTTTTACCTCCAGACAAGAGAGAGGGAGAGAGCGCACGAAACGGAGATGTTGAGTCTCTCACAGTGATTTCCTAAATCACGTGCCAAACGATTCAAAGATAACCTTTCTCTCGCAAAATCCGCACTTGCGACCCATGAAATAAATCATTCAATCGCAATAATTTATCATCAAAAGCTTTCCTCCAGGCTATTCTTCCTTGATCTAAGGCAGCCATGTGTTAGTTCTAGGCTTCGCGACACACCTACTATGATTCACACTCACACAAGTTTCATTCATTTACCTATCCTCTCTCTTCTCTAGCTCTCACATATACTCACACACTTCCAAAATGCATCCTAGTATTGGTTTCACACAGTATTGCACTTCTTGCTTGTTTATTCCCCGCCTCTCTCTTCCGCGCGTCAACCTCTCACAACAGTCGCATACCAACAACAACAGTGCGCAGTGGCTTATCAGAGGCAACGGGTTAAAATGCTAGATTTCATAAACAATTTTAAATTATACCTATATAGAGTACGCTTTGCCTGAATCAGCGGAACCGATCGCGATCGAGGTCGCTCGGTTGGTGATTACCCGCAGTACACGACTCTCAAGTTTCAAATTATTATTGTCCCTGTTCGTTTCGATTTGTTGTAACCAACTGGAGGAATGTTTGCCCCTTCGGGATCAAAATTACTACAGTTACAATCACGTCGTCCCTCGGCAGATGGCGACACGAGGTATTGCGAAAATATCGGACAACCGATGCCGGTATGTCGTCAATTGGAAACTTATCACAACACTGCACCACTATCGATCCGTTCTGTTTGTCTAACATTGATCGTATATCACCACCATAAACACAGATATCCAAAACCCAATAATGTTTAATCGAAGGGTGATCGCGTTCCACTATCCATACTTACGGATCAAAATTTCACGATATGGTATGAAAATTTACACTGCACAGTATCACTCGTGCCTAGATTAGAACAAGACGTACCGTTCTGAATATATTCAGCTCCAAGTCACGGCTAAAAAGGCGATAACTATAGTGCCAAGCTGATTAGCACATGGCTTTCGGCTAGGAGTTTTGCGAAACTAGTTTAGGTGGCTTCGCACACACGTTTGGGAGGAAACGCTCGTTGAGGGCAATACATGTTGATAGTTGTAGAAGGATGGTTTGGTAATTCATCATCTTTGCTTCTCCGTGGGCAAGTGTCGGCCACTTGAAATCGGTTAGTTGGGAAGTATTGTAACTGTATGTGGTATCGCAAGGTTTTTTTTCGAAGCAAAACTGTTCCCCTTACTAAAAATACCGTAGTCATGTGTCAAAATTACGTAGTCTTATGCCAAAATCGTTTACGTAGTCTTATGTCAAAACACAAAAGCATTTTTGTAGCGCCAGTAAGAGAAACCCCATAGCTCGCATGGCCAGGAGATTTCTAACGCCTTCCTTAATGAGGCAGCATGAGACTACTGACAACCATCGTCATGATGCTTGCTAGGGGAAGAGCAGGTAAGGGGAATGACACTATCGTTTGTGCACACCTCACAAGATATATCAGTTTTAGATGTATGGTTTGGCACCGAGTTGCTTATAAACGAACTGATATTCTTTAAGCATTTGCTACCCAAGATTCAATGTTGTGACGCTAAGTGGTTCCCCGAGAATTCCTTCAATAATTTCATCATGAGTCGAGAGGGCGATATCGATGAAACTACCAACCAAGTAGAAAGCCTGGGATCAGCCTCTACAACCGCTGGTACACGGGCCATACATTAAAAGCGTCTAGGATACGTGGTCAGTGCTCGGCAAATTCTACCACGAGACTTACCAAGCTTCTCCGGAAACCCGGCGGATTAGCCTCTGTATTCATCAATCAGTACGGTGTGGCAGAAGCCGCTTGATTCTACCCGCATTTGTACCCCACGGCATTGAGTCGCTTCGTATGGGCTATGGAGACAAACCATAAATCACGTAGACTTTTTGGGGAAAGGATGAGAGGGGTTCTGGCCAAAGTCTACGCTCCATGCAATTTTTTTTTGTAAGGACGAAAGTCTACGAGGGGGTGAATCAGAGATGGCCAAAATTTGATCTATCTACGTGATTAATGAACAGCCCCTATGGGCGGTCCAAGTTACTGATTGAGTCACTGATCGAGAGATTCAGGAGCACACCATGTCCCATAGTGGACAAAATTCAAACCTTTTGTGATACCTTATGTTATAATTTACTTTAAATGATGAAAACTACTTTGTTGTGTTTTCGGTGTTTGTTTACGTCTAACATCTGTCACATGTATAAATTAGTAATCCTACATTATAGAGATCTGCGGAAGCGGCCATTGTGAGCCAATCGTGCAAAGAGAAATGTCAAAGTGTGAGCCAAACGAACATGTTTATTGTTTGTAGGAATGCGTCGTTCGAACGGTATTGGAATCAGAACTAAACAAATTATAATTATTTACTTTTGATATCGATGAATTGATGGCATATTAAATTGTAGTAAAAAAGATAATAAATTATTAATTATGCTTTCAAGTACTCATGTTCATGTAGAAACTTTTGTATCTTCTCTTCTCGTAAAACCTTCCATTGCTGCTGCTTGATTCACTTCTACTGATATAATTAGCGCTGCTCTTTGCAATGCATTTCATAGTTTTTCGATTGCACTGCTATTTTTGTCCAAAATTTTGTAAAATAAAGCTCGACCATTAATTAGCAATCGTAAACAAAACAACTTGCACCACACAAAGTCACGTACAAAGTTTGAACATCTAGCTTTGTGGCAAGTGTTGGAAGCAGTTGTAAACAAAACAAACAGCGTTGCCGATTCGTCATATAAAACTTCCGCTCATCTCTATATAGAGGATTTCTAGTATAAATGTTGTTTATTGTTGTCTAGAGTTTGAATGATTGTATTTATGTAGTAAATAAGTATCGTTAATAAAGTGTATACAAATAATGAATACAGTTGTTTAACAATTATTGCATTTAGAGATTCTCACAATCACATCACAGCCGCCTTTTTGATCACCTCGGCAACCCGACCTTGCTGAAGGAAAAACTGCCGGCGGAGAATAAAATGCGATGAGAATCGACCGCTGGTGAATCTCCAAAAGTTCGACAAGTACATGGATGAAGCCATTGCCGTCTGGTCGTTCGTCTGGTTGTCGTAGTTCGAGTCAAGTTTTGTCACTGTCCATCTATCATCGCCTTTCCCCGGTCCTGTCTATCCGGTGGTTACCTGCCCGGCGTTTGCTGTCGGTTTGCCAACCGTCTCCTGTGGTGCACTACACTTGCTTACACGGAGCCGGCCGTCTTCTGAGAGAGCAGATCAAAAAAGGACTTGCTACGGAATCCACTAGCACCTAAACCTCGTAGAAGTACCACGTCCTCCAGCCACTCTGCACATGGGGAGATCCTGGGAAGAGACAGGTGCGATCGATTTAGGTTGCTCTGACTACAATCCAGGACGGAAAACCAGGGACTAGACGATGAGTCTTTACTGTCCCGAGCAAGCTTTAAGCCCATTTTCTGTCGGACAGTTCTTCGGGGATTCGTTCGTTTATCAGCTGCGAATGGGCGAGAACAATCGGCGAGAGAAGGGCCATTCGGCGTGCACACGGCCGGCTGATCAGTTAGGCCGATTGAATCAGACGAGGAGGGTCATCCATTGCCATTGTGTTTCCCCCTCAAGGCGCTGAAGTTCAGCCGCCATCTTTAATCATCTGAGCAGTTCGTGTACCGTGTGAATCAACGACCACCCCCCTCCCCGCCCTTTTTCCTGGGGATTATCCAGAACAAACTCAACGGAACCGGAGTAACCTAGCAAAGGGATCTCGAAGCCAATCCCGGAGCATAACGCTACCCTTCAACAACCAAGTGCATCACCATTACATCATTATTGTTACCACACCGCTATCAAGGATCCGGATCCGAATTACCTGCATGCATGCTGTATTCTAAGTATCTAAGTACCATCTAAGTACCCCTCTGTGAAGCTCCCACAATAAACCCTGTGTAAATAAGTAGCTTCAGTGGTATCAGATGACTGGCTCCAGAGGCACGTTGTCCTCCATTTGGGACACTTGTGTCCAAGCTTCAGAGGTATTTAGCGAGTTATTTAGGAAGAGTATCCCTTAATGGAACAATAAAGTAACTAAAACGGCAGTTCGCGTTGAGCATCTGAAGTAATCGGTCACTCAGCCATTACGTATCTTTACTTGAAAAATGAAAGTATTTTTTCGTTGAATACCGCTTTGACTAGCGCTGCGCCCTCCGGCCGCACGAATCCATCTTCGAGGTGTGACGTTATCGCGTGTGTTACCCCGAATAAAAAATACAGTAGAAAAACCGAACGTTGTATTGTAACAGTACTATTTAAAACCATATTTTTACAATAGAAACCACTGTAAAAATAAAAATACAAAAACAATAAAATGTAATGTAGAACACCATACCGTAAATTGTAAATAAGATTTTTACAATATACTATACGGGTTGTTAAGTATCGTAACAATATAAAAAAATATTTTTCTCCATATATATTTTTTTGCAAAACCATACATTATATTGTAAATAAATTGTTCAAAATTCTGATACGTGGGTTTAAATATACCGTACTTTGTATGGTATATAAATGGTTTCAAACAATAAAACGTACCGTAAATAAATTGTTTTTAATTGTAACTTCACTACTGGTTATACATTTAATCAAATGGTTTTGGAATAGTTAGAGAACCATTGTTTATTATGTTGTATTGTTTTACATTACATAAACCATATATTGTTATATTATCTTGTCATTTTTCTCCTGTTAATGGCATCTTAGGCTTATTAGATTTATTAGAATGCGCTTTGGCAATTTTCCAGAGCGTTTTGGATAACCCTTCATATATAGGATCGCCCAAGTCTAAGTCTGAGTAGTCTCTGATTGCATTAACAGTTGAAGCTTAGGCTCCCATGCCCCACCAGCCAGATAATTGGGTTTAGCAAACTAAGCATTATTTGTGGTAACACTTTGAGCGGCATGATGGAACTATGCCGAGCGCGCTAAGTGTTATTAGACCACTAATGTAGTTGCATGAAGTGGGTGACGAGGTACATAAGTATCGTTACAGCGTGCTTAACCGTTATTGCAATATTGAGGTACCAGTTTGACTAAAGTTTGAAATACATAACAACTCATGAGATAACTGTCAAGTTCGATTCAAATATAAGTTAGGTTAAAAAGCGAACCCACAGACGAACCTATATTAGAAGTCATTTCAGTGTTCAGTCCAGTCCATTTGTTAAAGATGGCTCTACGTCAAAGATAAAGTTTGTCAATCGCATTTGATTCGATTGTGGTCGAAGGCAAGTTCACATGAGAGAAGAGGAGAAAACTCCCCTAAATGCAATTACAGAAAGAATAGTGTTGAACTCATCTACTGATTTACGGTAATCTGACCTGCATCTTTCCGGGTTGGCCTACATTCGTATTTCTCTCATCGCACTCTACACACCTAGCCCGCCATATCTCTTGAACCTGCAGTTCTTAGGGCATCTGGTTTACCACTGATTTTAACATGTTATTGACTTTAAATTGATGTTTCAACTTATTCATTTTTTTCTCTTTCCTTTCCTTTGCATCAAAAAAGTCACAAACAGCAACAAAACAAAGCACGGAAAAAAACTTAAACTGAATAAATAATTAAAAATTCACGGAAAAATAATGTTTCGGAAAAGTGAATGGTTCAAACGTAAGAAAAACAGTATAATATATTGTTACATAAAAATCCAATGTAAATGTATAGTATAGCGAACCATTTCATTACAATACACTTTATTGTAGCTGGTACACTGTATGGTGCAGGAATGGTTTTCACCATACACCCTATGGTTAGTTTTTATCCGGGACGCGTAATCCGCGTTTTTTTTTCAACTCACCTGAACGAACACACTTGATACCAAAGTATCAGGAGCTGGTGGTGATATTCCACCTTCTCAAGAACCCCGCGTCCCCACCAGTGTAAACAGGCGAATAGACTTCAAGTGAGTAAAGTGACGAACCCGATAATTTGAAAATGTTGTGAACCATGCGCCCCCATTGAATTTGAAGTTGGTTTTTCAATTACATACTGTCAGATAGTGTTTTTTAATCTGTTTTGACCGCAACTTTCCTATGCTCTTCGCCAATGGAGACGATCCAAGGGGGTCATCGTATGGTATGAGCTTTCCAAGCTTCAAGCATCCTATGAACGAGTTCGAAACTCTTACCACACTGCTCTTAACAGGCAAAGATGGACGTAAAATCATTGAAGATGCTGCAGGACCAATCGAATTTGTGAAAAGCGAAGAGATAGGCAATCGATACCAGTCCTGCAAAATATCAGTGTCAGTGCCTGTTTTTCAGCCGAAAATGAATGACTGCAGCGGTCGTTTTCAGTTCCTCGATGTGAGAACTGACAGAGTCCGAGAGCTCCATTCGTGAGCAACCCAGCAAGGTCAATTCCCAACTATCCACGCACTACTCATGCTGACAGGCCATTCGTCTCAAGCGGTGGCTTGTAAGAGTGAGTGCCCTATACGTTACCACGGGTGAAAACACTCAACTACAGAAAATTGAATGGAAATTTAGCCCTATCCGCTCTCGCTTTCAGCACGCTGCGTGCGAGTGTGAGTACTGTAACCTGTAAGCTCAGGGATTAAGGGGGTAAGGGATCTTCAGGGTCGTAATTGTGATTTTGAGCTGTTTCTCAGAATGGCTGTCTGTTGGGGGCACTGGTATAAGCAGGAGCACTGATACAGTGGTAGACATTCGATTAGCCGAGGCTAAAAAATTTTCAAAAAAATGTCAGGAAACTCATACAAAAGATTTTATGATAAAACTTTTTTATCGTAGTGATAGTACTGTTTTACAAAAATGTGATACATCCTACTTACATATACACTGAAACAAAAACGATGGTAAAAATCCTTCAAATGTCATTTTTTGCCTAGACATTCGTTTAGCCGAATTAAACATTTTTAGAATTCCATAATAAAAATATCCAACAAAGTAATTTTTTATGGTGACATGCATTATAGATCGACTAGTAAATCACGAATTTGGTCGTTTTTGGAAGTGTTGCCATATTAATTTTGCATGCATCTCATATAAATATGTCATAATATTGTAAATGTTTCCAAATTGAGATTTGATGTAGTTATTTTTATCGGAAGTGTTTCAAAAGAATGCAGTGAAAGTTTCATGACCAAAGCAGGTTGAAAATTTACGAAAAACAATGTTTTTATCAGAAAAAAATAACGCAAACCATAAAAAAATCACGTATTTAAGTATTGGTTTGATGAAATATTATGGTTTCACTTTATGCACTTTATGCACAGCGTTTACTACTTGTGATGTATTGGAACCACTGCCTGCAGCATGGCACACACCGCGATTTGACCTGACGACGGTTGCCATGTAATAAAACTTCAATCGCAGCAATCGCTGGTCAGAAACAAAAAAAAAGTAAAAGTTAGTTTATAAGTGACATTAGAATAAAACAGAAGTAAAATTGAAAATCTCTTTGATTATTCAAGACGTCACAGTTTGGCGGCGAGGAAAAAACCAGAAGATTCGAAGATGAACGTGAAGCCCCCGGAGTTCAACGTCGGAGATTCCTGGCCACTTTATCAAGAACGCTTGGAACGCTTTTTCGTGGCCTACGACCTTAACGACGAGGACGACGACGAGAGAAGAGCTGCGTTCCTGCTGACTTCCGTTTCCCTGGAGGTCTACCAGATCATCAAGAATCTGTATTTCCCGGACAAGCCGGAATGCAAAAGCTTTTCCCAGCTCTGCGAAGTGATGCGCCAGCGGTTTACCCAAACGGTGGTGGTTTTTCGAGAGCGTTCGAGATTTTTCGAAGCACGTCAAGGCGACAACGAGTCGGTGGTGGAGTGGGCCACCCGGCTGAAAAAGTTGGCTATCGATTGTGATTTCGGTGCCACTTTGAACGAGTTTATCAAGAATATGTTCGTCGTGGGATTGCGGAGAAATTTCCGATCATTCGTGTGCGTCGGTCGAATAAACTACGCGTGCCGTCGTGTGTGGATTGTAGTGCGCCAAAATGGCATTTCTGGTGGTGATGCTCCGCAGTAGCAAGCACCAGAAATTTCCGATCATTCGTGTGCGTCGTCGAGTAAACTTCGCGTGCCGTCGTGTGTGGATTGTAGTTCGCCAAAATGGCATTTCTGAGTGTGCGGTGGACGCGTCGAGGCTCGAGTCGGTTCCGAATTTTTCGCTTCCCGTCGGCGCTAGTTCTCAATACACTTTTAGTTTATAATAAACATTTTCTTTCATTTTTTTACATTTACACAAAAGAGTGAAAAGTGTTAGTTCGGGCTCACCGGTCGAGAAAAAAATCCGGCGCCGACAAGTGAGTCGCGTTCAGTGTATTTCTATGAGGAATAGACTAAAGGTTTCTGCTCCCTAGTGGAGTGGAGACGCGCGATAGAATTTTATTTTTGGCTAGTTTTTGCGTCGAAAAGTGGTCGGTTGTTAACGGCGGTTTGTGTATACTGATCCATTGTCAAATCATATCACCAACCATAGGTGACTCCCGGACTGACAATGTACCTTACCCTACTAACAAAAATTCCTTCCTGAGACAAACGTGGAGATGCAGCGATTCGCGGTCTTTATAACAACGTTTGTCTTACTAACATTCCCTCCCATCCTCGATGACCGTAAGGACGTGGCCGGCGCCGTTATTGACCTTATTAAAGTTGAGAGCTCTCGCACTGTGTATATTGAGAATAGTAAGCTAATCCCAAGCCCTATTCATTGGTTCCCTATGCAATTTCGATTGCTCTGGTCAATCACGGAGTAGCAACTACGAATTGTGCGGTCATCTATGCTCATGCTCATGCTCAATATGTTCGTCGTGGGATTGCGGCGAGGTCCCATCTTCGAGCGAGTTTGCGAGGAAGACGCCACGGCGGCGTACGACGATTTGGTGAAGATTGCGATGAAGAAGGAATCAATTCTGCAGCGGCGGGAAGTATACGATGTGCACCGGATCCAGCACGAGGTTGACAAGAACAAGACTATTCCTACGAAGTGCTCTGCATGCGGAAAAGGCAACCACAATTTTCGTAAGTGCCAGTACAGAAGCTACATTTGCAAGATTTGCGATGAGAATGGGCATTTAGCTAGGGTTTGCCCTAACGAAGAAAGCGATTCGTCTTCGGAAAGGAGTTTCAGCGGCCCAGAAGTGAACAACCTACGTTTGAACAAAATGGATATCCTGCCACCCGTTCGGTTGGAGATTGACGTCAATGGTAAGCTGATCGATTTCGAGATGGACACAGGGAGCCCAGTAAACGCGATTTCGAAGAGGATGTATGAGAAATTGTTCTCGTTTGCGAAGCTCATCACAAACGTGCGAGAGGAGTTCGTTTGCTACAACGGTAGCGGTTTCCGAGCGATAGGTAAGTTCAACGCTCGGATGCGGTTCAAGAAACACGATTCCAAGGAGGAAATTTTCGTTTTCGACGGCGACCGGCACCCATTGCTGGGTCGACAGACTATGTTCAGCTGGGGACTGAAAATCGATTTTGGTGCGTCGTCGGTTGTTGTAGGCCACAGTAAGCCGCC
>NW_026916659.1:0-1616 GCF_035046485.1 Aedes albopictus
AGCGGTTTCGCACTCGTGAAAACTAGTGCGATAGTCCAGTGGTGAACTAAATGCGCTATATCATTACCGGCACAATACTAGGTCAAATTTAAAAAAATGAATCGTGTGCAGCTCTGCCGAGCTAAACCATCATTGGTTCACCAAGCTGCGGCCTTTCAACTTTCGAGTAAACTGTGTGTCTGCGGTGGGCAAGCAACTTTTCCAGCACACAGTGAAACGCTTGGCGGCCGCTGTTGTAGAAATCGCCTACCCAACGGGAAAGATTTACCACGGCGCGGAACTATTCTCAAAAACCTGATGCGGCTTGGGCGATTTACAAAAATCGCGGACACTGCAGATCTGTGATGCTTTTTTCATTTGGTTTGTTGATCTTCTGTTTGACGTTTCCCTACATAGCATGCGAGTCAGTTTATTCCCGCACGCAGCCAGTTCTTGTAAATCCGAGATTTATTTTTAGTGCGCCGAAATCGGCGTACTAAAGATAAATCTCGGATTAAAATCAAGGATAATACCGTTTGATGCTTAAGAAAATCGAGGATAATACGAGATTGGCGTCTAAGACGCTGTGGAGCTTACCGCCATGAATGTTTTAAAGCTCTGTTGATGGGGAGCAGAGATAGGCACGCGACACTGCGTTCTTAGCAGCACAAAAAGTCGTGTTTTTTGTGCTGCTAAGAACGCAGTGTCGCGTGCCTATCTCTGCTCCCCATCAACACCGCCCACACAGAGAGCAAGGCTCCTGAAGCTCTTCATCGCTTACATCACCTACATTAACAACGTTAACGGCAGAGTTGATGTGCAATCATTAGATTTCTATTTGGAATGTGAAATTTGAATTATAATCCTATAATTATACTTTTAGAATTGTCACGACCAATAAATGTTTTAACAAAAAAAAAATATCCGGAGTCAGATTCTGATGCTTTTCAAACATATATCTGGGGAACACTATGCTCCACAAAGCTGAAATTCTGACAGTTTGTCAAGCAAACCTTGATTAGTAATCAGTCAAAATTTCAACTTCTTACAACATTCAGTTTGCGAGATATCAATTAAGGGAGCGCCAGAACCTGACTCCGGATAATCGAGTCCAATTATTGATTGACTTACTACCCAATAGTCATAAAATTGACTGGCCATAATGGTTAGAATAGTAAATGCGTTTTGATGAGTACCGTAAACCGGGGTCAAATTGATCTTCGGGTTAAAATTTATCAGTCGTTTTTCAAGTAGATAAAGCATTTTTTGAATAGTTTCCTTACAAACAGCTTTAAGCATCAGCTTCCAACAGCACGATACTTAAAAGGAAACTACTAAAAATATGCTTTTTCTAACGAAAAACCGTCAGATCAATTTCGACCCGAAGATTAATTTGACCCCGGTTTACGGTACCTTCGCAGTTCTAATTGGCTTCTTTAGCAATGTTGAGACACTTCCATACATATTCTGAATCTGCATGCCAAACAGAGCCAAAATTCAAATTTTCATTAATTTTAGTGCCCGGGACCCTATTTAAAAGTCAATTTCAAGTTTGTATGAGAGCGGTTTGTCGAATCACCCCTTGTCGCATTTTGTACTGGGCGGAACTGTCAAGCAGTTGCCCAGCTGTCAAAAGA
>NW_026916660.1:0-1607 GCF_035046485.1 Aedes albopictus
CGGAGAAATTCCTGGAAGAATTTCCGGAGGAATTCATGGAGGAATTTCCGGAGGAATTCCTGGAGGAATTTCCGGAGGAATTCCTGGAGGAATTTCTGGAGGAACTTCCGGAGGAACTTCCGGAGGAATTCCTAGAAGAACTTCCGTAGGAATTTCCAGAGGAATTCCTGGAGGAATTTCCGGAGAAATTCCTAGAGGAATTTCCGGAGAAATTCCTAGAGGAATTTCCGGAGCAATTCCTGGAGGAGCTTCCGTAGGAATTCCTGGTGTTCATCTTCGAAAAGTTGACCCCGGAACCACCGGAACCGATTCCCAGGAAATCTGAATACCGGTTCTAAAATGGCCAACAGTATTTCAGATAACGCAATATTAGCCCAGAATGATGTATTTTGAAAATCACGATGTTTGAGATGCCGCATGACGGTATTGAGCCATTTTCAAAACTTGTCCCCGGAAATGGATTCCGGAAAATCTGTATACCGATTCCATAATGGCCAAATGTATCCTAAGTGGCCAATCATTATGATAAAATGCCATAATTCTCAAAATCATGAAGTTTGATATGTTGCATGATGGTGTTTGTTTATTTTCGAAAATTGGACCCCGGAGCCACCGGAATCGATTCCCGAGAAATCCGAATGCTGGTTCCAAAATGGCCAACAGTATTTCAGACAACGCCAAAACAGCATAGAATGATGCATCTTGAAAAACCACGAAGTTTGAGGTGTCGCATGATGGTATTGAATCATATTCAAAAATTGACCCCGGAACCGGTTCCCCGGAACATCCGTAAAACGGGTTCCAAGGCACGTAGTGACCGGGATGGACTTCTAGACAATTTTTTCTATCATTCTAGTGCACTTAGATCTGAAAACTGAACGGCTCTCATATCGAAAATTTACTTTTTCCAAAATGGCCAAATTGAATGACCCATTTTGATTCCGGAATAACTCCGGAACCAGGTGGTCATTCCAACAATCCCTAGCAAATCCTTAAATTAGAAGGATATCCGCTTATTGTGTCAAAATGTGGTCGAAAAATGTTGAAAAACAAAAAAGTTACAACGAAAAGAGTATTTTTTCGCACTCCCGTTAGGGGGAGGGGTTGGTAACGGAAGGGTTAAATGTATTTCAGTAGGAATTCATGAGCAAATCTTTACAAAAGTGGTGGCGACATATATGTATTGCCGGCACAATAATAACGCTATATGACTCGACGCAATACCTTATACGATTTACGATATGCATTATTGCGATATAACGTGGTATTTTATACGACTTAAGAAACATTTGAGAAAATCAAGTGATTGGATGCATTTTTCTCATTTTTATTTTATATTTTTTATTAAATAACGGAGTAATATTTTCAAAACCGGTTTCCATACACATTTAGAGGATGGATGAAGGCATCTCCTGATAGAAAATGTTATTCAGTTTAACAAAAACCAGTTTTACACGAAATTCAGAAACATAAAATATTTTCTGGAAAACTGATAAACATTTTCCACCAATAAAAACTCAGGCCTTCCTCTGAATTGGCACCAACATTTCAAAAATGCGTAGTTGCTTTATGAGTAAGGTAGTTCTTTTGAAATGTTGATGCCGAAA
>NW_026916661.1:0-1590 GCF_035046485.1 Aedes albopictus
GAATCCTGACAGGATTCTCTTCAGAATCCTGACAGGATTCTCTTCAGAATCCTGACAGGATTCTCTTCAGAATCCTGACAGGATTCTCTTCAGAATCCTGACAGGATTCTCTTCAGAATCCTGACAGGATTCTCTTCAGAATCCTGACAGGATTCTCTTCAGAATCCTGACAGGATTCTCTTCAGAATCCTGACAGGATTCTCTTCAGAATCCTGACAGGATTCTCTTCAGAATCCTGAGAGGATTCTCTTCAGAATCCTGAGAGGATTCTCTTCAGAATCCTGAGAGGATTCTCTTCAGAATCCTGAGAGGATTCTCTTCAGAATCCTGACAGGATTCTCTTCAGAATCCTGAGAGGATTCTCTTCAGAATCCTGAGAGGATTCTCTTCAGAATCCTGAGAGGATTCTCTTCAGAATCCTGAGAGGATTCTCTTCAGAATCCTGAGAGGATTCTCTTCAGAATCCTGAGAGGATTCTCTTCAGAATCCTGAGAGGATTCTCTTCAGAATCCTGAGAGGATTCTCTTCAGAATCCTGAGAGGATTCTCTTCAGAATCCTGAGAGGATTCTCTTCAGAATCCTGAGAGGATTCTCTTCAGAATCCTGAGAGGATTCTCTTCAGAATCCTGAGAGGATTCTCTTCAGAATCCTGAGAGGATTCTCTTCAGAATCCTGAGAGGATTCTCTTCAGAATCCTGAGAGGATTCTCTTCAGAATCCTGAGAGGATTCTCTTCAGAATCCTGAGAGGATTCTCTTCAGAATCCTGAGAGGATTCTCTTCAGAATCCTGAGAGGATTCTCTTCAGAATCCTGAGAGGATTCTCTTCAGAATCCTGAGAGGATTCTCTTCAGAATCCTGAGAGGATTCTCTTCAGAATCCTGAGAGGATTCTCTTCAGAATCCTGAGAGGATTCTCTTCAGAATCCTGAGAGGATTCTCTTCAGAATCCTGAGAGGATTCTCTTCAGAATCCTGAGAGGATTCTCTTCAGAATCCTGAGAGGATTCTCTTCAGAATCCTGAGAGGATTCTCTTCAGAATCCTGAGAGGATTCTCTTCAGAATCCTGAGAGGATTCTCTTCAGAATCCTGAGAGGATTCTCTTCAGAATCCTGAGAGGATTCTCTTCAGAATCCTGAGAGGATTCTCTTCAGAATCCTGAGAGGATTCTCTTCAGAATCCTGAGAGGATTCTCTTCAGAATCCTGAGAGGATTCTCTTCAGAATCCTGAGAGGATTCTCTTCAGAATCCTGCGAGGATTCTCTTCAGAATCCTGCGAGGATTCTCTTCAGAATCCTGAGAGGATTCTCTTCAGAATCCTGAGAGGATTCTCTTCAGAATCCTGAGAGGATTCTCTTCAGAATCCTGAGAGGATTCTCTTCAGAATCCTGAGAGGATTCTCTTCAGAATCCTGCGAGGATTCTCTTCAGAATCCTGCGAGGATTCTCTTCAGAATCCTGCGAGGATTCTCTTCAGAATCCTGAGAGGATTCTCTTCAGAATTCTGAGAGGATTCTCTTCAGAATTCTGAGAGGATTCTCTTCAGAATCCTGAGAGGATTCTTTTCAGAATCCTGAGAGAATTCTCTTCGGAA
>NW_026916662.1:0-1557 GCF_035046485.1 Aedes albopictus
AAGCTCAGGAATTGCGGCACAAATCAACAAAAATGCATTCCAGGTTACATTGCGCATGCCTAAGGATTGCTCTCTAGATTCCTATCATATGATGTGCAATGTAACCTGAATGTATTTTCGGGTGATTTTGCGCTTTCTAAGCTTAGCTCAGGCTAAAAATTGCTCTAGATTCCATATTTTTATTATAATATTATTATTATTATTATTATTATTATTATTATTATTATTATTATTATTATTATTATAATTATTATTATTATTATTATTATTATTATTATAATTATTATTATTATTATTATTATTATTATTATTATTATTATTATTATTATTATTATTATTATTATTATTATTATTATTATTATTATTATTATTATTATTATTATTATTATTATTATTATTATTATTATTATTATTATTATTATTATTATTATTATTATTATTATTATTATTATTATTATTATTATTATTATTATTATTATTATTATTATTATTATTATTATTATTATTTATTATTATTATTATTATTATTATTATTATTATTATTATTATTATTATTATTATTATTATTATTATTATTATTATTATTATTATTATTATTATTATTATTATTATTATTATTATTATTATTATTATTATTATTATTATTATTATTATTATTATTATTATTATTATTATTATTATTATTATTATTATTATTATTATTATTATTATTATTATTATTATTATTATTATTATTATTATTATTATTATTATTATTATTATTATTATTATTATTATTATTATTATTATTATTATTATTATTATTATTATTATTATTATTATTATTATTATTATTATTATTATTATTATTATTATTATTATTATTATTATTATTATTATTATTATTATTATTATTATTATTATTATTATTATTATTATTATTATTATTATTATTATTATTATATTATTATTATTATTATTATTATTATTATTATTATTATTATTATTATTATTATTATTATTATTATTATTATTATTATTATTATTATTATTATTATTATTATTATTATTATTATTATTATTATTATTATTATTATTATTATTATTATTATTATTATTATTATTATTATTATTATTATTATTATTATTATTATTATTATTATTATTATTATTATTTTTATTATTATTATTATTATTATTATTATTATTATTATTATTATTATTTTTATTATTATTATTATTATTATTATTATTATTATTATTATTATTATTATTATTATTATTATTATTATTATTATTATTATTATTATTATTATTATTATTATATTATTATTATTATTATTATTATTATTATTATTATTATTATTATTATTATTATTATTATTATTATTATTATTATTATTATTATTATTATTATTATTATTATTATTATTATTATTATTATTATTATTATTATTATTATTATTATTATTATTATTATTATTATTATTATTATTATTATTATTATTATTATTATTATTATTATTATTATTATTATTATTGTTATTATTATTATTATTATTATTATTATTATTATTA
>NW_026916663.1:0-1546 GCF_035046485.1 Aedes albopictus
GTTGTCTACTGATAAAGTCCTTTCTTTTTTGTTCCATTTCAGATAAGGACATTTTGCCCCATCAATGTTTTTAGTATAAGTTAGCAAATAATTTAGTTTAAGACCCCTAAATCCCTCCTTCCCAATTTTATTTTATTTTTTTTTATCCCTAACCTCGAAACAGCCGCGAGTACTTCGGCTCCCCAAACTAACATAGCCCCAAGCAGCACACAAATCACAAAGGAGTGTCGACAGCGCAGGTTTTTGGTTGTACAGGAGCTACATTCATGTAATTCTAACTCAAAGGCAGAATAACTTGAAAATGACTCGTGTCCAACCAAAAAACTGCGCTGTTGACACTCTTTTGTGACTTGTGTGCTGCTTGGGGCATTAAGGCAGTAAATATTGTAAAATGTAAAATATATTGTAAAAAAAAACAACAAATGATTTCGGCTCAGTTATGCCCATGAGGCGCCCGAGCCTTCCAAATAAACGAATAAGTAAAAAAAAAAAAAGATCAAAGTTTGATGCACGTTTTTGTTGTTTATGTAATATTTTTGTTTCAATTTTGCTGCTAATCAATATTTTATTTCAGCAGGACTCAGGTAAATTTATTGTATGATACAAATTATATTATAAAAATATGTAACTGTGGCGAGCGTATCACTAATATGTAGCTTATTAGGCGTCAATGTTTATGTTAGCATTAGCATTAGCATTGAGCGAGTCGCACAAATTCGTAGGTGGTACAGTCCTAGACCGCTGTTATGAGGGTTGCCTCTTTCCCGTCCGAACCAAAGCACAAAGATTTGGGACTAATCTCTGACTCTTAGACAAGACTGACGCAATCCTCCAATGATCGAGAACTGTCCTGGCCACGTCCTTGCGACTGCTGAGGAAAGGGAAAGGATGGTTAGTTTTGGACACCTATGAAAGATGTAGACAGCTCTACGATCTCTCAGGCATAGGTGTCACGGGAACTTGGGTGTTGTTAGTGGAAGGGTAAACTCCAAAGGATACGCTTGGTCAACGTTCAGGCGCACCGTAGTTGGACTTCTTAGAATCAGTTGTCTGCCCGAATCATCCTGTTTTCCTCGTCATCTTGATGGCATTTGGTTGAATTACTAGATTCTTCGGTTGATAAATAATCTGAAATATAAAATAATATTAACATCGTACGTCAAATAAGCTACATATTAGTGATACGCTCGCCACAGTTACATATTTTTACAATATTTTTTTTTATCATGCGATAAATTTACCTGAATCCTGCTGAAATAAAATATTAATTAGCAGTACATTGAAACAAAATAAACTAAAAAACACAAAAAGTGCATCAAACTTTGATCTTGGAATAATTATCAAGATATCAAGATCAAAATTTGATTTGGTAGATCTTACACCGCAACGCACCATTCTAAGGTGATCTACCCACGTTACGGGGATATTCGGCGTCAATGTTTATGTTATGTAATATTTCAGATTCTCAACCGAAAAATCAAGTTATACAAATAAATGCCATTAAGGTTGAAGAAGTCGGCAGTATGATCTTCAGTTCTTCTTCATA
>NW_026916664.1:0-1525 GCF_035046485.1 Aedes albopictus
AGTGACGCGTGCTAAGAACGATCTTCGGCGGTGTGCAGGAGAACGGTGTGTGACGGAGAAGGATGAACCACGAGCTCGATGCACTTTACGGCGAACCCAGCATCCAGAAGGTGACCAAAGCCGGAAGGATACGGTGGGCAGGGCATGTTACAAGAATGCCGGACAACAACCCTGCAAAGCTGGTGTTTGCAACGGATCCGGTTGGCACAAGAAGGCGTGGAGCGCAGAGAGCACGATGGGCGGACCAGGTGGAGCGTGACTTGGCGAGCATTGGGCGCGACCGAGGATGGAGAGCGGCAGCCACAAATAAATGTATGTTCATGAAAGAATTTCTGAAGAAATCTCTACTGAAAATTCTGAAAAATCCTTGGTATACTAAAAAAGTATCAAAACATTATCAAAGAGTTCCTAGAGTTATTTTAAAACGAATCCCACGAGGAAAATTACTGACGGAATTAAAAAGCAATCTTAAGTTGAGTTCCTGTGGAAATCTCGTAAACAATTATTAGGCAATATGAGAAGGAATCCAAGGAATGTCCTCCAGGAAATCCATTAAGAGATTCCTCCAGAAACTCCTTTGGAGGATTTCTTTTCAAAGAAATTCAACAGAAGCCTGTCAATAAATTTATAAAAAATAATTAATAAATTCCTGTAGCAATTCCCTAGGATAAACTTCAGGAGAAATTTCTTGACGAATATCAGAGGGATTCCTGGCAGAATACTAGGTTACCAGGTCAGAATACTCCGGGTGAATGCTTAGAAAAAAAAAACTCCTGAAAGATTCCCATAAGTTAGTTTAAAACGGTCTCCTGGGCGCCAAGTAACACCTGCAGACGAAAGAATACCTGGAAGATTTCCAGAAGGAACTCCAGGAAGGACCACAGAAGGAACTTCTAGAGGTTTTCCCTATTTTTATAAGAAAATCTTGAGCGATTCTTACAAAGAAATTCTGGTGAAAACCTAGAAGAAAATCTTGGAAGATTATCAGAAAGCACTCCTGCAGGGTTTTCAAAAGAAGTTGTTAGAGGAATCCCAGTAAAAAAAAATCCGGGAGAAATTCAAAGCAGATGGGGAATCCAACAGAAGTTCATGGATAATTCCCAGATCGAATCTCAGAAGAAATTCGTGTAGGAATCCCAAAAAGAATTTCAGGAGAAACTCCTGGACAAATCCCAGAAGGATTTCCCGGAAAAATACCAGAAAAAAACCTTTCTAAAATTCTAAACTTAGAGATTTCATAAAATAATTCCATAAAATTACCTAAAGGAATCATAGAAATAACGTTTACAGGAATCAAAAAAGGAATTCCTGGAAGTATTCACGTTGGAATTCGTGAAGAAACTAGCTGCTGGAGGAATTTAAGAAAAAAAAACATGTGGTTGAATTGTGGAAAGAACCTTTGAGGAATCTCAAGAGAAACTGTAGCCGCTGCTGGTCGATCCAGCATAAAACACGTGGCTTATGCGCCACTCCCTATGCTATTTTGGAATCTGCCGACATATGTCTCAAAAGGCGCTATAGAAAA
>NW_026916665.1:0-1516 GCF_035046485.1 Aedes albopictus
CAGGAAGTCTTCCAAATGTTAAGCACAGGAAGCCTTCATTTTTGTTAAGAATTTCTCTCGGTAGTTCTTTCATGAGTTTTTTCTCTAAAACTTTTCCTCTGAAGTATTTCCGGGATCTATATTCATGAGCTATTTTATGTTTTTACTCTAGAATTTTAACTTAATCCTTATTCTTCACAGGTTTCATAAGTTCCACCGAAAACTCTCCCAGAAGTTTCTCCAAGAATAACCAAGAGTTTCTGTAAAAAATCTTCCAATTGTTCGTCCGAAATATTTTTTTAAATTTTTCTCTGAGAATTCCAAACTCCATGGAGTTCTGAACTTCAAGTTTTTTCAACACCTGTGTGTTTAATTACAGTATACGGTGGAAAAAAACATAGTTGATATGTAAATAAGCAAATTGTATTCCAGTGTTGTCATCGGGGTAACACCAAGTTACTCACTGAGTAACCAGCTCTTATTTACAACAAAAAAAAATATGTTTTTAACTCCCAAAATACGCTTGTCTAAGAAAGCAAAATTTTGCGACATCTCGGAGGAATTTTCGCACTAATGTAAACATATAAAATGACCTTTCTGTGTTTATCAACGTTTCGCGTCCCCTAATTGTGTTGCAGGTGAGCAATGGAAAAAAAAATCTTCAAAGACTGATGACCAAAGTCGAAATTTGCCTATAAAAACTCACCTATGATTTTCAGCTATGATTAAAAACCCACCCAATAGCAAAAAATATAGTTCATTGTAAGGTACACCGGGGCAAGTTGAAACGGGTGGGGCAAGATGAAACGCGAAGTTTTCAATAAGATTTCAATAAAATTTGGAAAATTATCCTTCGCTAAAAGATTGTTTGAATCAAAAACCATGTGTTATGGAAATCAATTTGCTTGTCATCATTAAAAAACATCATGTTTGCCCGCTGTTTCATCTTGCCCCCACCCGTTTCAACTTGCCCTGGTGTACCTTAATTTAAGAATATTTATCACTCTCTGTCATTATTCCTTCTAAACTCCTCTCTCTCTCTCTCTCTCTCTCTCTCTCTCTCTCTCTCCTTCTCTCTCTCTCTCCTCTCTCTCTCTCTCTCCTCTCTTCTCTCCTCTCTCTCTCTCTCTCTCTCTCTCTCTCTCTCTCTCTCTCTCTCTCTCTCCTCTCTCTCTCTCTCTCTCTCTCTCTCTCTCTCTCTCTCTCTCTCTCTCTCTCTCTCTCTCTCTCTCTCTCTCTCTCTCTCTCTCTCTCTCTCTCTCTCTCTCTCTCTCTCTCTCCTCTCCTCTCTCTCTCTCTCTCTCTCTCTCTCTCTCTCTCTCTCTCTCTCTTCATGCGTAACGTCCTCATTGGGACAAAGCCTGCTTCTCAGCTTAGTCTTCTATGAGCACTTCCACAGTTATTAACTGAGAGCTTCCTCTGCCAATGATAATTTTGGATGCGTATATCGTGTGGCAGGCACGAAGATACTCTATGCCAAGGAAGTCAGGAAATTTCCTTTACGAAAAGATCCTGGACCGACCGGGAATCGAACCCA
>NW_026916666.1:0-1491 GCF_035046485.1 Aedes albopictus
ATTGAATGATTTTAGAGTAGATTATTTTTGAATGCTGATATAAAAGTGCCTACAAAAACCTAGGCAGATAAAAACATAAAATGTACAACAGTCTGTAGTTTTCAAAAATAATCAAGAAGTATGAACTTAAACCTAAACAAATATTCTAATTATGTAGCTCTATGCGTTGTTTAGATGACGTAGTCCGTGTTATACGTATTTGCCTGGCAGCCATTGTGAAGGCCATCTTTGGATTCACTCATCAAAAAGTTGTTAAGAAAATTAACGAATAACACTCAACGTCTGATAGTAAAGTATTTATGACAAATATGGACCCTACCCTAACTGGCAAGCGCAAAAGTGTAAACAACAGCAAACCTGCCTTCGTCGGATAAAAATATCTAATTTTCGCAAATCCAATAAATTCTGCTACGTTGTGTGTCACGGCGGCTTTGACTTCTTCACAATATGTATCTAGTTGACTTACATTTCTTGACCTTTTTCCCCGACAACAACTTCTCAATTCGATCGTGCACTGCTGTACTGTACTGTACTGTACTGTACTGTACTGTAGGTACGAAGATACACACCTCCAAACAAGCAGCCAGTAGTGCGACTCCGCCATTCGAGCATTCAGCACCAACAACATTATAGCTTATAGGCTCCTGGTATAGCAAGCATCCAATCTTGTGGAACCGGTTTTGAGGTGGCCTAAGTAAGAACAATCGTGACTGCTCATTAGAATAAGAGGCACTAATCAAATCTACTTTGCACCTTTTCTTGTTACGCAATTCACGTTTCTCTTTTGTTGCTGCGGGTATGCTAATCCATATGGTGGAGTGTTGTATGTAGGCGCAGCGCGACTTTTGGAGGTCAAAAATGAAACACAAAAAACGTATGAGTAGTTCTAAGTGAGATGAGGTCCTTCCAAAACTGAAACCAAGCAATGCAATGGGTACCACAAGTTTTAGATGAGCAGTACTGGATTAAGTAATCCGTTTACTGGTGGTCATTTGCTGAAGGTGACAATAAAAAAATTTCCATGGTTTTCAATAGACACATTGCTATCTCTGAATTTAATTGTTGTTGCAGATTTATCAAATGGGGGAAAGTGAGGCAAAGTAATAGGGATCGAATCATGGAATAATTATCTCAATCTTTTAGCTACTATGCTGTCATCATTCATAATACAATATTCACAGCACAGAGAAACAGACGTAACACTTAGAACAAAATATATTTAAAATCATCGTCACGGAATCGTAATCGTCCAATGCAGTTATGCCATATTTGGACAAGCCACCATTAGATGACGGTAGTGAGCAAACGTCAAACAAGAGCAAAAACGATGCCAGGCCAGCGCCGCGACTGGTCAATTGACCAACTACCGAATATTTGAATCTGCCCATATAGCCGAGGCGGTAAACGCACGGGTATTCAGCATGACCATGCTGAGGGCGACGGGTTCGGTTCCCGGTCGGCCCAGGATCTTTTCGTAAAGGAAATTTCCTA
>NW_026916667.1:0-1470 GCF_035046485.1 Aedes albopictus
GTATTCCTCTGGAATCCCTGTCAGGGTTCATCTGGAATCCCAGTCAGGATTCCTCTGGAATCCCAGTCAGGATTCCTCTGGAATCCCAGTCAGGATTCCTCTGGAATCCCAGTCAGGATTCCTCTGGATCCAGTCAGGATTCCTCTGGAATCCCAGTCAGGATTCCTCTGGAATCCCAGTCAGGATTCCTCTGGAATCCCAGTCAGGATTCCTCTGGAATCCCAGTCAGGATTCCTCTGAATCCCAGTCAGGATTCCTCTGAATCCCAGTCAGGATTCCTCTGGAATCCAGTCAGGATTCCTCTGGAATCCCAGTAAGGATTCCTCTGGAATCCCAGTCAGGATTCCTCTGGAATCCGAGTCAGGATTCCTCTGGAATCCGAGTCAGGATTCCTCTGGAATCCCAGTCAGGATTCCTCTGGCATCCCAGTCAGGATTCCTCTGAATCCCAGTCAGGATTCCTCTGGAATCCCAGTCAGGATTCCTCTGGAATCCCAGTCAGGATTCCTCTGGAATCCCAGTCAGGATTCCTCTGGAATCCCAGTCAGGATTCCTCTGGAATCCCAGTCAGGATTCCTCTGGAATCCCAGTCAGGATTCCTCTGGAATCCCTGTCAGGGTTCATCTGGAATCCCAGTCAGGATTCCTCTGGAATCCAGTCAGGATTCCTCTGGAATCCCAGTCAGGATTCCTCTGGAATCCCAGTCAGGATTCCTCTGGAATCCCAGTCAGGATTCCTCTGGAATCCCAGTCAGGATTCCTCTGGAATCCCAGTCAGGATTCCTCTGGAATCCCAGTCAGGATTCCTCTGGAATCCCAGTCAGGATTCCTCTGGAATCCCAGTCAGGATTCCTCTGATCCCAGTCAGGATTCCTCTGGAATCCAGTCAGGATTCCTCTGGAATCCCAGTCAGGATTCCTCTGGAATCCCAGTCAGGATTCTCTGGAATCCCAGTCAGGATTCCTCTGGAATCCCAGTCAGGATTCCTCTGGAATCCCAGTCAGGTTCCTCTGGAATCCCAGTCAGGATTCCTCTGGAATCCCAGTCAGGATTCCTCTGGAATCCGAGTCAGGATTCCTCTGAATCCCAGTCAGGATTCCTCTGGAATCCCAGTCAGGATTCCTCTGGAATCCAGTCAGGATTCCTCTGGAATCCCAGTCAGGATTCCTCTGGAATCCCAGTCAGGATTCCTCTGGAATCCCAGTCAGGATTCCTCTGGAATCCCAGTCAGGATTCCTCTGGAATCCCAGTCAGGATTCCTCTGGAATCCCAGTCAGGATTCCTCTGGAATCCCAGTCAGGATTCCTCTGGAATCCCAGTCAGGATTCCTCTGGAATCCCAGTCAGGATTCCTCTGGAATCCCAGTCAGGATTCCTCTGGAATCCCAGTCAGGATTCCTCTGGAATCCCAGTCAGGATTCCTCTGGAATCCCAGTCAGGATTCCTCTGGAATCCCAGTCAGGATTCCTCTGG
>NW_026916668.1:0-1468 GCF_035046485.1 Aedes albopictus
GTTCTTCAGGATTTTCGGTGAAATATGGTATTATTTGCTCCAGTCACGTGAGAAAATGTGCATTAATAATGATTGTGAACTTGTATTTCTAGTTTTGTTTTTCAGTTGAATTCCTCTGATGCACTGACGTAGTCCTTCGGTGTGTTGGTCTTCGATGCCTAAAGACTGCCCCAGAAAGTATGGACGCACCTAGTCTTCAGTTGTCTGGGCCTGATCGATGGTACTTGTGTCGGGCTTCATTCTGGCAGTTTCTGCTTACTATAGGATCGAAAAATCAAACATTATATGCCACGATCAACATTGGAATTCGAAATAGTTACTTTTTTGATCATACTCCGCTTTGTGTGAGTTAGAAGGTTTTTTCTTGTGCTCGAACACCTTTATTATTTGTTTTTACAAACGAGGGTTAGCAGGGTCTTTATTTTTTACCCAATTTTTTCCTATGCTTAAACGTGTTATCCCCACCGTGGATGATGATTGCTGTTTGCACAATTTTCTCACTTACTCCTACCATATTTTGTTCATTTCCTAAGTGACCTTTCAAACTCTGTACATCGTTTGTGCACATTTTTTCGATGATGTTCCGCTGAAGGTTCATGTATTCTAAAACAAACTGTTGGAATCGCAAAAACCGCTATACAAATGTTGAGAAAATAGGTTGACCAACAGGATTTAGCTTTCAAAAAGAATAAGTCATCAATAGTTTTGAAATGCCAGTATTTTCTTACTGCGTCCATACTTTCTGGACCGGTCTTTATACATTTTCCACGCCATTCAGGTGCTTACCGAAGTGCTGTTTCTACCATTCAATTGCATGATTTGTCATGAGGCTCCCATACTTACCTTACCGGTCAGGCTAAGGCCGGGGTGGCCTCTGCTGTACATAGTAGCCGCCTCCATTCCACTCGGTCCATGGCTGTTTGTCTCCAGTTCCGCACTCTGCGTAGGGTCCGCAGATCGTCCTCCACTTGGTCGACCCACCTAGCTCGCTGCGCTCCACGTCTTCTTGTACCGGTCGGATGACTCTCGAGAACCATTTTAGTCGGGTTGCTATCCGACATCCTGATGACGTGACCCGCCCACCGTAGCCTCCCGATTTTCGCGGTATGGACGATGGTTGGTTCTCTTAGCAGCTGATGCAGCTCGTGGTTCATTCGCCTTCTCCAAGTCCCGTCTTCCATCTGCAGTCCGCCGTAGATGGTACGCAACACCTTCCGTTCGAAAACTCCAAGGGCGCGTTGGTCCTCTGCACGTAGGGTCCATGTTTCGTGCCCATAGAGGACGACCGGTCTAATCAGCGTTTTGTAGATGGTTAACTTCGTGTTACGGCGAACTTTGTTCGATCGTAGAGTTCTGCGGAGTCCAAAGTAAGCACGATTTCCTGCCACAATGCGCCTCTGAATTTCTCTGCTGGTGTCGTTGTCGTCGGTCACCAGTGAGCCCAAGTACACGAATTCTTCAACCGCCT
>NW_026916669.1:0-14000 GCF_035046485.1 Aedes albopictus
CGTCTCAAGGAGAAATCAGAGAAAAAAAATCATCGGGCTAATTAAAGTTGATTTAATTTCCCCTTGGCGACGGACGATGTCTGCCAGAGTTTTACTGGGCGGAAGTCGGAAATTTTATCAACGCCACTGCGCCGTAAGCTACACTTCTTGTAAATAACAACAACACAAAAGGAAACAGTAGCCATAGGACGATGGTGGCTAGAACATCGAGGAAGCTTTCTTGAGGTGGATGGATTGCTACTTTATTGATGAGAATTGATTTTTCCTGAGCTTGGACACAAGCAATAGGTACGGTATATGCTCAATAGAAAATGGTACCCATTTTCATTTAACTTTTTTTTTTTAATAAGAGTTGATTACATACATAAACTGTAAACGATTTCTTCCTTAACTACCAGGTGCCAAAATGGTTGGAACCAGTGCTGTTATAGTAAAATTGAAGCTACTCAAGGTTCTCAAGTTACTCAAGGTCAAGGCTTCATAATTTCAGCGCCTTCATACTGGTACGACCCCAAGGAAATGACTTAACTATCGCACCTCATTAAGAATTATTCCGGGAGACCCTTCCTTTCATTATAATTTAACGAAAATTTCTGTTATAATCCCTGAAAGGACATTCTTGCTGGAATTCCTTTTATGAGTTAATCAATTTCTAGAATATTTTTCAGGGACACCGCCAAAAATTCCTTTGGGGATTGTTTAAGGATTTATAAAAAAATATCTGGAATGTTTTTAAAAGAAGATTCTTGTGAGCTTTCTAAGAACGATTTTTAGCAAGAGTTTTATCTAAAAATTGCTAATGGTATCCCTACAGTATGCATCCTTGTTCATGGATTTTTTTTGAAAATTTCTGAAAATGTTTCCAGAGATTTTTTTTTTAGAATTCTTCCATTTTCTCAAAAGATTCATTATTTCATCAGAAATTCATTCCAAGATTCGTTAAGAAATTTCATTATTATTGCTGCAAAAGTTCATGCTTGTATTTCTTCAAACATTTCTGAAAAAAAATCCTTCAAAAATATCCTCACAATTTTGTCCAGAAGTTCTCTAAGGGTATTACTACATTTATTCGTGGATTTTGTCGGGTATTTATTTGAAAATTCCTCTATAAACTCTCACAAGATTCGTCGAGAAGTTCCTTCAGGGAATTTTCCAATAGTTACTTCATGTTTGCCTTCTTAAAATTTATTCAGGCTCTGCAGAGTTTTTTTTAAGATACTCTCAACAATTGCTGCAGTGTATTTATTATTATTTTTCAAAGATTTTTCAATACACTTTTCCAGAGGATTCGCCAGTTTTTCCAGGTATTATTTCAAAACTGCATTTCTTATTTATTTTAAAATTTTATTCGCTGGTTCTGTAATGAATTCCTTCAGGAAATCCCTTCAGAATTTGACTAAGATTTTTTTTTCTGGGAATCCTTTTATAGACACTTTATTTACACATAAAGTCAACAGATAAAATGTTTACCCCAATGACATAAAAAAAACGAAAGATACATTATTACAACTAAATTTAACAGAAGATACGCTTAAAGCTACGCTTATTTACTAAACGTGACACATTAAAATCAAATACAAAATAACAAGTATTGAACAAACGGGACATATCACGAACCGGCTCATGTAGGCTGTAATTGGTGTTTGCAGGTGGAAGATTGAGAAACGGGTGAGATCTTAGACTACGGCGGCGTGTGTTTATATGCAGCATTCCTAGAAGATCAGGGCAGTCTATGTTGCCTTGCAGAAGATCTCCTACAAAGCAGACTTTGGCCACATTGCGTCTAGCACTGAGAGGTTCCAAGTTAATAAGTTGACAACGGCTTTCATAGTTAGGCAAAGTTAGCGGATTCCTCCACCTGAGAAGGCGTAGCGCAAAACGAATGAATTTGCGCTGGACTCTTTCGATGCGGTTAATTTCATTGTTGTAGTAAGGAGCCCAGACTACTGCCGAGTATTCCAGGATGGGGCGTACAATTGAACAGTATAGCGACTTCAAGCAGTAGATGTCCTTAAATTTTTTGGCAAAGCGAAAAAGGAAGCCAAGCTGCGACGATGCCTTGGCGACGGCGTAAGCGACATGGTCTTTAAATGTCAGTTTAGAGTCAAGCAGAACTCCGAGATCCTTGACTGTCGATTCGCGTTTCAACCGAACACCTTCCAAAGCGTAGTCGAAGTGGAGAATGAACTTCTTACGGCCGAATGATATGACAGAGCATTTAGATACATTTAGTGACATCCGATTTGATGAGCACCAAACAGCAAAGGTTTCAAGCTGGTGCTGTAGAAACGCTGCATCGGGACGTTGCTTAATCGAGAAATACAGCTTCAGGTCGTCAGCATATGAAAGTTTCATGCATTTAATGATAATGTTGACGTCGTTCATATACAACAGGAAAAGAAACGGACCAAGATGACTACCTTGGGGAACGCCGGACCATACTGTGAACGGCGAAGAGATGTGGTCACCAATTTTTACAGACATACTGCGTCCAGTTAGATAGGATCGAAGCCACATGAGGAGGTTGTTGTTCATACCCAGTTTATCTAATTTGGCCAGAGCGATTTGGTGATTCATTTTATCGAAGGCGGCAGAAAGGTCAGTATAGATGGCGTCTACTTGATGACCACTTTGAAACTGGCGTATCAGGTACGACGTGAAACACGTCAGATTAGAGGTCGTCGATCGTTTTGGAACAAATCCGTGTTGATCCTCAGAAATGTAATGTGCGTAACTTTGAACTAGTTTGTGTAGAATGATCAACTCCAGTAACTTCGACGTAGCGCACAGTGAAGCAATACCTCTGTAGTTTGAGACAGTTCTTTTGCAGCCTTTCTTGAAAACGGGAAAAACGTGCGACTCCTTCCAGCAATTCGGAAAAACGCCGGTTGTCACGGAAAGGTTGAAAACCGTTGTAAGAGGCGCGACAATAGAATTCAAACAACGTTTAATGACAAGCGATGGGATGCCGTCCGGTCCACATCCAGTTGAGGACTTCAAATCTTAGGCGGCAGCAATAACGACATCGTTGGTGATAGCGAACTGCACTCCAGATGCAGGAAAGCTGGGAACATTCCGTGTGGCTTCGGTGACATCCTGTGGGTCAAGTTGGTCATTGACGAAGACGCTGCTGAATTGTGAACGGAACAAGTCGACTATAGCGGTTGTTGTATCAGCTTCATGGAATCCATCAGTCATCGTAGTCGGCAAACCAGATTCTTTACGTTGGTCGTTGACATGCCGCCAAAAACTCTTGGGATTAGTTTTCAGGCGGCTTTGTAATCGGCTTAAATGGGCGCTGTAGAGACTATCGTTGAGGTGCTTGTATGCGGTATTCGCTTCCAAATAACTCGCTCTCGTGGTGTCGGTACGGTACTTACTGTGCCGGCTTAGTCGGTTCCCGCTTCGAAATGACTGGAACAAACTGGTCGATTGCATAGAGCAATACTCCGGAGAGAGTCGAAGCAGCAAGGTTCTCGTCGGATCCGCTAAGAATCTCGTCCCAGTTCACGCGCTCCAGGAAATCATTCATTTCACCGAAATTAGCCCGACTGAAATCATAGGAGACTCTTTCTGACGTATCGTGAAAGGTACGAGACGGACTCGCTTCCAGACACATTAGCAGAGGCGGGTGATGTCTACAAATTTTTACAAGCGGAGCAGGAGCATGCATAACCGAGCAGTTTACTCCTAGTTCCTCGCTCACAAAGAACAGATCAAGTGAACGGTTATTTTCATTTTTAACTCCAACCATCTGTCCAGCGGTGCTGTAGGCATCAAGCAGCTCGAAGGAAATTCCCTCAAAAATTTATCAGGGCTAGGAATCCCACCAGAAACGTCTTAAGCATTTTTTTGGAATTACTTGCAGAGTTCCGCCAGAGCTTTTTCTTTTTGTTTATTCTTAACCACTTAACCTATTTTACAGCTTGTTTGTCCACTACGTGACCGATTCCAATTGGCGGCTGCACTTACACTTTGTACAGCGCCTAAATGTATTGTATTATATTCTTAATATACTATATCGAACTGGTTTGCATTTGTGCTGCTTTCACTTTTCTACCCTGTCCTTGGTAGAATGATGAGCACGATGATGAAATGATGTGTGGCTGTTGTTCCTTATCCAGTCCGATCGGGGGTCGTCCATTATGGGATGCCGTTCGCCGATATCCAATTATCCGGGTCCGTTTGAGCTATGAGAGCTCAAAAGAGGGTCAAATGCCAGCCGCTCTCGGGGGGAAGAGCAACTGACGAAGTTCCGGGGCTGGGATCGAACCCATGACCATTCGCCTACGAAGCGAACGTGTAGCCTCTGCGCCACGGGCCCGGCCCGCCAGAAATCTCTAAAAATTTTCCAGAAAGTAGAAGATATTACAAGGTGGTTCTCCTAGGTGTTATCGCAGGCATTCATGGAATTGAACGAGCGATAACTTCAGAAATTGCTACAGGTTGTTTTGTCCTGGAGTTCCTCCAAAAGTTTTCTCAGAATTGACAATATCTCCACGAGTTTTTTTAAGGGGATTTCTTCAAACAATCCT
This sequence comes from Aedes albopictus, assembly GCF_035046485.1. Lineage (NCBI taxonomy): Eukaryota > Metazoa > Arthropoda > Insecta > Diptera > Culicidae > Aedes > Aedes albopictus. Next base: position 4,536 of record NW_026916669.1, read on the forward strand.
CCAGGGACTTCATTCAGGGATTTTTTGAAGAATTCTTCAGGATTTTTTGCACAATTTCTGAAAAAAAAAGTCTTATACAAAATCCCAGGAGAAATATCTGAACAGGGGTCTCTGAAGACTTCCCATGGGATATTTCCAATGGTATTGCAATAGCAAATTAAAAAACAAAAATACATGGAGGAACTTTTGGGAAGAATTTCCGAAGCAGTCCCTGTAGGATTTGCAAAGAAATTTTTTTAAGAATTTTTGAAAAACTTAATGGATGAACATTTGAAGAATTCCGTAATATTTTAAAGATCGATTTCTTATCTTATGGATCCGGTAATAAAAACTACCTGAAGAAACTTCTCGGGAAACCCTTGGTGCAATTTCTAGGAAAAAAACATTGAAGAATTTATGGAAAAGTTCCATAAGAAATCTGTGGACGATTTTCTGAAAAAAAAAACCTTGTAGGAGTATCTGGAGAAACGCATTGATGAGCGTCTGCAAAGATCCCTACAAAAACTCTTAATATTTTTCTTAAGGCCGTTCGCAATGCTGTTTTATTTTGTATGGCGAGTTTTAAAAATTTTAAAACTCTCCATACAAAATAAAACAGCATTGCGAACGGTCTATGGAATTTCCGTAGAATTTTCTAAGAAATAGTTTTAAATAAATTTCAGAAAAAGTCTGTTGAATTAGTGGAGTTATCTTTAGAGCAATTGCCGGATAAATTTCTGTGGTAAGGCACCGTCCATAAATGATGATAGGAGGGATGGGAGTCCCTGAAATTTCTACAAGTCATGTATTAGGTAGGTATGGGAAGATAGTTACGAGAGGCTTAAAGTGTTACGTCATTTGCGAATGCTCCCTATTACATGAAGAAATATCTGGAAGAAACCCTGAAGAAATCTATGAATGAATTCCTGCAGGAATCGCTGGATTAATTCTTGCCTGAATCACTGCAAATATTAATGCAACAATCTCTGGAGGCATAAATTCATTATTTTCAGAATGAATCCCTGGAGAAATTTGTGAATGCGTTCATGAGGGATTTTTTTTTTATGGAATCCTGAAACTAATTTTTGAACAAATCTCAGGTAGGCTGGAAAAAATAAACGAATTTACGAAGAAAAGTCTGGGAAATTATTCTGAAGAAATCACTTAAGTAGTTTATTAAAGAATATTTGAGATAATTTCTAAAGAAAACCCTGTAAACAATTCTAAAGCAATCTCCTGAAGAAATTTCCGAAGAATTTTCTAACGAATTCCTAGAAGAATTTCTAAAGTCATTCTAGGGTAGAGTTTCAGAAAGAATCCATGGAAATACGCATAATAGAATACAAGGGACAATTTTAGGAGAAATTTATAAGTTCCAGAGTTAAAAAAATGCCGAAGGAGTTTTTGAAACAATCCTTGATGGATTTTTAGACTGAGTTCCTGGAGTTATTTCAGAAAGAATCGATGGGTTATTCTTGGAAGAAATCCATAGAAGATTTTCTCGGATATTTTATGGACGAATCTCATATGGAACTTTTGAAGGAATCTGCAATGAAATTTCCAAAAACAATCATTGAAAGAATTTCTAAAGGAAGAGGCATGAAAAATATCTGCCTTTAAGAGAGTCCTGGAAGCACTCGATTTTCTTAAAGAATCGCTGAAAGTATTTCTGGAGGAATCTGTATATGATTTTCCGTAAGAATTCTCATGCGGATTCCTAAAAAATGGGGGAATTGATAAGGAAATTTTTGGATGATCTTACGAAAATTCTGAAAGAGATTCTAGACAAATTTCTTAAGCGATCCAAGGATGTTCTAAAGCATGTTCTGGAACACTTTCCAAAAAAAAAAAATCCTGAAGGATTTTTGAAAGGAATCTAAGGACCGATACCGGAGGAACCCAGGAAGGGATTCATGAAAAATAAAGTTCTTTGTTTAATAATCTCTAGAAAACTTTGGATAAAATTCTAGAGGAAACTTTATCAATGGAATTCAATGGAAGAATTCCTGCAGATCTCAATGAAATCTCCGAAGGCATTCATGGTATAATTTCTTTAAAAAATCCGGGGGAGTTATTATGAAGGAATCGCTGGGAGAATTCCTGAACGAATACCTGGAAAATTTTTGGATGAATTTGTGTAGATATCCTTTGAGGATTCAGTGTGGCCAAATCGATGCAGGTACTTTCTGAATCATTCTGAACCTGCCAGGAACTGTGTTAGGTGTTAGGAAGAAGTTCACCTATCCGTGTTTTTTGGATATAAATACCCACCTATTTTTTTAAATTTTCGTTACGATTGTTGTTGTTTGAACCGGCAGAGAATATGTTTTCGGCCTTGGCAGTCTGAAATAAGCTAACGGCTTTGCCCTAACCGTTTTTCTTACGTTTGAAGTACCGCTTCTTTGATAGCATTCTATAGCCTCGGTCAGGGGGATAATCTCGGCGATTATGCAAACTGCTTCTGGTTCTGATGATGTCGTCCTGTATGCGTTATGACTTCGGCAGCTAACTCTCTGGAGTGGACGGAATCATGGGATAACAAGGAAGGATACACGGATTGCGTTGGGGAGGAGTGGAGAAAGCAATTGGATAAGTTTAGCAATGATCTATTGCATGTGTTTGACTATCAGGAACGGATGGAAACATGGAATTAAATGTGAAGGGATACACGGAATAATAAGTGAAGGAAATAGAAAAACTATGAGGAAAGGTTCAACGATGATGCAGCTTTTAGGTAGTTTATATCGGTGATCGGCTCTGCTTCGGATCCTTCTCTGCGCTGAATATAAACGACTCCGTTGCGAGTAAAAACCTTGAGCAGTACCCCATCCTTTTTCATTTTGATTGCCTCCGTTCAAATGTTTCTGGCATGCGGTGTTAGATTTTCATTCATGTAAACCCTTTGATCGCTATCGAATCCAACATTGCGAAGAGAAAGATTCCTGGTTTTAAGATACCGTCTGAAGAATTCGTCCCTAGCGTTTCTGATAGCGAACTGACAAACAATCGGTGGGGAGGATCCAGTTGTGATTGGTAGGCAGCTCAGTCTTCTCAAGTCCACCAACGGCATACCTGCATCGCTATAGGCTAGGCGGCTTTAGGACATTTGGTCGAATGACATTTGGTCGAATGACGTTTGGTCGAATGACATTTGGTCGAAAGTACATTTGGTCGAACGGACATTTGGTCGAATGGACATTTGGTCGAAACCCATTTTTTGGAAGAAGAAGCATATGACATTTAGTCGAATGGACAATTCGTCGAATGGACATTTGGTCGAAAGGCACTAACTGATGAAGAGCTTTGAATGGAAAATAATTTTTTAGATTTCGGTATAATAATTTATATGTGACTGAACTTATTCGGTTGAAAGTACGTTTGGTCGAATGGACGCTAAGTCGTATAGCAATTTGATCGTGTTTAATTATATCAAACATAAAAAAGCAAACATTGTAGTGCAGTGTAGGTTTCGGCTCTTCTTTCCAGTTTCACCATTTCATTGCGTTTTTGTGTATAACATACTGGCTTTTCCATCAAATATTTTTCCTTCTTTTCAACATACGCTGTTCTTTCAAGTGTTTTTTTTTAGTTTTTATTTTTGTGTATTTTAACTAAGATGCTAATTCTACACTCCCTTTCAAGTGTATTATTTGTGCTGAGAGTGAAGAGTGGACATTATGGTTGTGATTTTTTCATCTATGATTTTTCCTTCTTTTGAACATAGGCTATTCTTTCAAAATTCATATTTGTACAGTGTTTGAATGTTATGGCTGCTGTCATTTTATCATGAATTTTTCCTTCTTTGAAACATAGGCTATTCTTTCACGTTTATTTATTTCACAGCGTTTCCTGTACCAACTGCTGAATGTTTCAGAAGCAATTTCTCCTTTTGAATACAAGCTGTTCTTCCGTTTGATATTTGGATGTTATAGCTGCAGACTTTTTCATCGGATATTTTTCCTTCTTTTAAGGACAGATTGGTTAGGATTCAAAACTCGCGACTTCGAGCGTACAAATCTCTTTGTAAACAAAACCAGTGCACCTGATCTTCTTGTTTCAAGCTTATTATAAGTGAGCGAAAACAGCATTATAAAATGCAATGTTGTTTGAAGCTTGCTTCTTGAGAATTGTGCGTCTGAAGTTCTGATGTACTGTTGAAGTGGGATTTCAAGACGTTTGTCCTTAAACATAGGCTATTCTTTGACGCAGTGTTGCATATGAACTGAACGCGAGCCAAAATGGTTATTTATGCAACAAGTTGCTAAATGATGATTTTTTTTTCAGCACGAGTCGTACATTTATTCAACGAGGCTTGCTTGTTCAATAACATATAAAAAATTATGATACCGAAATCCACATCTCTTTTCATCAGTTAGTGCCTTTCGACCAAATGTCCATTCGACGAATCGTCCATTCGACTAAATGTCATATGCTTCTTTTTCCAAAAAAATGGCTTTCGACCAAATGTCCATTCGACCAAATGTCCGTTCGACCAAATGTACTTTCGACCAAATGTCATTCGACCAAACGTCATTCGACTAAATGTCTTTCGACCAAATGTCATAGATTCTCAGCATCTCGGAATTTTCACTAAAGCCAGCAGAAGCGGCTGTTTCATCCCTGGGTCGTTTAGATGAATTTCCGATGATGCACCGACGATGTTGACACCGAATGAGTCGTACCCGAGCAGAGGAAAATATCAAAATAATAACAACGGAATCACAAAACCTGTTTTTATATCTCGGTTTGTTGTTATTAACTTATTTAGTCATCACCGTTCCATAACATATTCTGTTGGGCAATCTTATTTTGTTATGATCGTGGTCTTGGTATATTTTCTTTAAATTACATTTCAATAACATGTGTTGTTGTAGCACAAGTTCAGTTATTATTGTGTCATTGAGACTGTACAAATATTTGATCATTAATATTACAACATAACTAGCTTTGCAATCAAAACTACACCATTCGAGATTTTCGTTGTTCACAGCATTCCGTGAGGAACCGTAAGAGAAAATATTTTTTTGTCATCAGTTCCTCTTCTTACTGACATTACGTTTTAACTGTGACAGTGCCAACTTATCAGCCTTTTGTTTTATAAGCACTTTGAAAAGTATACCTGTTTTTTTTTGTCCCAGTTTCAGTTAGGTATGAATACGAACATAGAGAGTGTAATAGAGTGTTAGCCATTTTATGAAACATTTTGGATGGACTGGTGGAATTCAACGACGAACAACACATTTTCGACAAAAATTTAAAACAATAAGTCATCAAGAACTCCATTGATTATCTTTAGACATTTTATTTTTATTGATTTCACTGCAACGAGCCCACTTAGATTCACTTGGATAAATGTGTCAATCAATGAGGTAATAATGTAATAAATCTTATAAACAATGAACCACATAATAAAGGGTTTCAAAACGACGGTAGTTTTTCATCGTAAGTTGTTTGGAAAATAAACAAAAACTATTGTTTCTCTCTGTTTTCGATAATAAATCGCTTGCGACAACAATAGCGTCCCAATTATGAATGAAATATTTAACAATAGATCCTATTGTTGCGTATTCCATCGAATGCATATGGGACTTTGGAGGAGTTCCTATCCGCAACAGAAAAAAAAGCAAATTTTGTTTTCACATTGTTATCAATAACGTATTCATATCAAAATTTGTTATTGAAATATTTTAAAAAATCGCTGTTATTAAGTTGCCATTAAAACTAACAATACATGTTATTAAACAGGTCTTCCAGGAACATCTTTTTGTTATAATTTTTGTTATTTTGCCGCTTATGACAGACAAGTTGATAACAGGATATGTTATGTAAATAACATGAAAATAACTCTTTCCGCTACTCAGTTATTTTTCCAAAATAACACATTTTATTGTGCTGTTGCTATTCCCTTCTGCTCGGGTAGGTTTGCTTTGCTGCATCTTTCAGTTTGCTATTGTTCGCAGCTGACAGGGAACTACACACAAGCACAGTTCGAAAGAAAACTTCTGAAGGGAGATTATGACGAGTGGTGCTATCGATGGGATATTTGCAAAATTTTTGGTAAAAGATATTTTATCCACCAGTTAAGTGGAGGTAATTTCTGTTTGCTCGCACTTAAGAACACTGATCGGCCTATTATTTTGTGACACTCGGTGATAGCTACTGGCCGTAAGCAGGCAAAAAACGTCAATAGAACTCAGATCGCTTTCACTTTCACACGATAGCGTTCATCCATTCAGGAACACTTCATGTTATCCATAACTCTTTCGAGACGGAGCTCGAAAAAGCAATATTTCCATAGAAATGGCTCAACTTTGGCTCTCCAGAACTCTTAGATTTCCCAGAAAAACAGCAACTTTTTCCCTTATTTGAAAGAACTACTCTTTATCTTCCGATTTCTAGCTTTGACTACCTAGATAAATCGGAAATAAAAACAAAATGCGACAGATAAAACTTTCTCATGTTTTACGGTTTTTGCCCACTTTTTGTTTACCTTGTTCAAAGCGAATGTGGTTCACCTCGGGATGGTCACCGATCTTGCGTCCATTGCTTGTCTCAATGTGGTGAAACGATTCATCACATGTCGCGGTCACGATCGTGTAGTACTATTACGACAACTCGATGGCTTTTCATCGGCGCTGATCGAGAGGTTAAGCAGCTTGATCGCTAGTCTTAACGCCAGCTCCTACAGTTCTTAGCAGAACACTAGAACAGCTACTTTCTGGAAAGTGATATAATATACAATTCCCCCCCCCTCGTTCCACCACGGTGGTGGCCTTTTGGAAGCGAGGGTAAAACTGTTCAAACTTCACCTGAGTAGGGTCTTCGACTGTCAATTGTTCACGTTGGGGGAATTCAGTACTGCGATTGCCCGAATAGATAGTATGCTCACTGCTCACCCCCTGTCGTCACTATCTAGTCATCCGCAGAATCTGTCTAGCCTTACTCCTGGTAACTTCCTTGTTTGGGAGCCTCTATTTTATATACTAGCAGGCTTTGTCCCAATGAGGACGTTACGCCAAGAAGAGAGAGAGAGAGATTTTATATACTAGAGCCGATACAGTATGCTATTGGTCGACTCAACCGTAATCAGGGAATGAAGCGCAGTAATCAGGATTATTCGACACACTGTACATGAGAGTACATTAGTGAGCTCCATCAGCGCTTAAAATTAAACGCATGCGGGCCGATGTGTAAGTAGAAATATTGGTCCTGCAAAAGCAAGAAAACCTTCAACTCATGGAATTGAACTTGGATCGTGTTGTGGAGGTGTCCCCAGGACAGCCTCGTTAGGGTCATCGAAGTTCGTATCGTGAAAGCAATCTACAAACCAACAGTGACAAACCCCGGTTGGAGCTTTGGTTCTTCAGAAGGAGCGGCCCACAACAGTGCCTATTGCCCGTGTTAGCGGCGGCTGATCGACGTCCGACTCAGAGAAGGACTTTCAGCTCAGCTGTACAATCTACTCCTTCGCAAAGAAGGGGGTTGATGTTCGATCCTGCGAGCGAGCCCGAAAAAATGCTACGAAAAGTCTGCGATGGAATAATACGAACCAAGACCAACGGCAATGACCCCAGCAAATAGAAAAGACTTGCGATTGGAAACTCTGTACGTAGAGGTGCCGATCTCTGAACTTTACTGGGTGCACCCGCATACTCGACGATCCACTGAAGGATCGCGGGTTCAACCCCGTAGCGCTACAGGAGGTGTGTTGGACAGGATCCATGGTGTGAACGTTAAGAGGTTGTCCTACCATCCACCAGAGCTGTGAACATGTGAACTGTGCCAGACGAGGACTGCGAGCAAAAGCACTACATGAGTACAGTAAAAGCAGCTATCAACGACGCAGCCGATAGCACCATCGAGTACGTGGAAAGGTGTTGACGGAACGAATAGTTCGACGAGTAGTGCAGAGCGGTTTTGGAGGAAAAGAATGCAGCGAGGGTGATAATACTGCAGCAAGGAAACTGGCAGACCGTGGAACGTTACATACAGAAGCGGACACAGCAGATGGTCGTACTGGAGGAATGCGTCAAAAACAAAGTACTCGGTAGTGCGCGGAACCGAAAACAATAATATTTATCTAGAATTAAAATTACGATTGAAGGGGATAAAGTTAGTGGAAGAATTCGTCTACCTTCGATCTTTATTGACGGCTGGCAACAATACCTCAAAAGAAGCTACGCTCAGAAAAGATTCATCCTCGCACCCCGCACGATCTTCGGTGGTGTTCAAGCTGCAAAACTAAATAAATTTGATCATCCCTGCAGCACAGGAAACCACTACACCCTCATCGTTTCCCATTCGTTTCAGCTGCCATGCCATCATAGCTCATTAAACAAAACGCCACAACCGAACACCTCCCATCGACTGCACCACCTCCGCGTTGCCGGTGCATTACCGTGAAAAACTAAACAAAACATTTTGCAATAACATTCTTTTCTATTTTCTTCTCCCTGCTGCTCTGCAGCAGCGCCAGCGGTGCACTCTGTGTGCTGTGTGCTAGTGTGCCTTGCACTTGACATGACGCTCGATAAATTCGTGGCCGAGAAATATGCGCTTGCATTGCTGTTGGCCGGCCCCACTATCACCATCACCATCACTGGCACCAGTCCTAGACCAGTCAGTCAGTCACCGAAAGCGTAGCGGTTCGCGAAGCCAGTGAAATTTCTAGCGCGACCACCGCGACAGTAAACTATCGTGGGACTTCCTAAAGTGGCGCTATTGTGCGTGCGTGTATGAAACATTATTATTCAATTGGTGATTTGCATTAGTGAATACAACACATCACGAGCTACACCCTCCCATCTCATCCCATCACAGTAAAATCGCTCAGCACTAAAATGTGTAAGCCCTACTCATAAGTGCATAATTTCCAGACCACACAAAAATGTGTTACAGTTACTCATTCTCAAAAACAGCTCGTACACTCGTCTAGATGCGAAATGTTGACTTTTGTTTTGTTTTCCAAGGTCACTAGTAAACCTAGCTAGATAGGCGTACACAATTTTTTGCGAATTTAACGATTTTGCGGACACTGGAGCTGATTTTGTAAATGTGCAATGGTTACACATTTTTGGTGTAGTCTGGAAATTATGCAATTTAGTGTTGAGCGGCGTTAGCGTGATCAACATGACGGTGTCATTTGGGAGCTTCACACTGCGCTGGTTCACGTCGTCGTCGTCGTTGCAGTCATCGAACACAGCAGGTGCTTTTCCCGCTTTCCCTGTTTGACGAAGAGATGGGAGGAAAAGTCTGATCAAGTACCTACTACAATCGGACCAAAGTTTGCACGCTAAAGTGGCCGTCCATAAGTTACGCAATCAAAATCCAGAGCGAATTATCTGAAACGTTGGAAATCAACATTCTTCCATGAATTCTAGCGTAAAACAACGATCGATGTGGAGGAAGTGACTTTGATAGCAGAAAATCTATGTGGTTAACGAATGACCCCTTCACGACATCGAAATATTCAGTCGTTATCGATGG
>NW_026916669.1:14500-39500 GCF_035046485.1 Aedes albopictus
GAGAAAACAACAACACAGTTACCCAAAGTTTTGATCAAACAGCACGAAATTGGGCAAGGAATCATAATACCCACGCTTTTTGCACCATTTGATTGCAGAAACGGAGAATTGACCTTCTCACCATACTAAAATTCAGCTCATTACTACAAATCTAGTACTTCACGAACTTGTTCTATTGCCGGAGGAATTCCACTGAGGGAGCGGAACTCCAAGAAAAAGGGGTTCAGTCAAATATGTACCTACAAAATTTTCCGTTGGAAATTTCAAAGGTATTTGCTACGAAGCTTCTAGATGTTTCCTCAGTGAAACATCTAAAAGTATCCTTGGTGGAATTCCCGAACTTCACAATAAAATTCCTTTTGGAACTTCCATTGAATATCTTGGAGAAATTCCCTACGAAAATCCTGGAAGATTACTCTGAAGAACTCCCACAGAAGTTTCCTCTCTTCTGTATGTTTCCCAAACATTTATTTTTCGGCTTTGAATCACTAGATTTTTTTTTTAATTTGGGAAAATTATCATACATCCGGAATAATTGTAATTTAAATAGTTTGCTCCGGAATCCCTAGATTCTTTCCGTAACCGTGAGCTATCTTCAGGAACTCCAATATCTTCGCGAAATCAATTTATTTCAAAGAACAAACTTTTCCGCTTTTAAAATATCAACCGGAACATTCTAGGAGAAGCTGCAACTTTGCTAGCAAACAGCTCTCCACGTTTGCATACGATGGTATTCCGGCTCTTTTCTGGAATCTTTCGGATAGGATACAAAATCGTTCACTAGAGCACGTGGCAACTTACATCTGAGGATAGAGGATGGAAATCTTACTAGTATCGAATGGAACTCGTACATTTTATTCGGTTTTTTAGCCAGCATACTTAAATGATAAAGCATTAGCACATTCTCTGTGTGTCGCAATTTTTTCATATTCGGAATGACGCTGTCCAATCGAAGATATGGCGTTGGCCCGACTTTGTCTTCTCGGTATTAAATCTGGCGTTGTTCCTATTTGTAGGCTCGACTGATCAGCACCATCTTGAGATCCCGTTATCCAAACACTTTGCGCCATTTGGCTTCCGGCAAGTTCTGCAGAAACACTGAGTTTGTTTCCTTCCGCTTTTCGATCACCTCGGCAAGATCGTGGACAACGGAGCAGCACTGGCGACCCATGTCCGGATCCATGGCCCGGAAGGTGTGGAACGGTAGCTGGCCGATCTTGACTCCGCTGTTTTTCCGACTCTTTGACGGGCCATTGAGCAGGATCCAAGTCAACCCGGGTGATGCTTGCTGGATTCCTGTTTTGGAATTGAATGCCTTTAGGTTGCGAAACACTTACGATAGATTCGGCTTTTTTGCCGCTGCCGTTAGCACTACCTGGACGGTATCTAGATGCTATTATCCTACCTTTAAAAGTATGGCCAGTCCGGTCTTTATTAGACGGTCACTAAACCGAAAGAATTCCTTTCCCTAGTATTTTTGTGCGGCACCACAGTTTGCACACAAAACAGAAATCAAACACCCACCTTTGTTCAAATAAGGGCGAAACATAAATATAATCAGCTGTATCTAAATAAGCAAGTAAACTGTCCATAATTACACCAAATATCTATTAAACGTTCAATATTATTTTAACTGGATTTTTCAATTAGTTTAGTAGATATTTTGCTAAATAATTATTAAAATATTTGATATGAATTTAAATAAATGTTGTTGATGTTCATTGATTACGCTCAAATTCGAGCGTTATCTCGAAACTCTACCCGGTTGACAGATCTGCGAATGAACATCGCATTTGTTTTGGTTCATTTCCTTACTCGCTACAAAAGTGAACCACTCACCTCACTCGAGTCGACAACCGGAATCGAGTGAGAAGAGTCATGTGACTCCGAGGTGAGAATTGTCGAATAGAGTCATTCGACGTGCAGAATGAGCACAAAAAATTGAGATCGAAAGATGGAGAGTAGTTCTTCCAAATGAGGAACAACATTTCTTGTTTTGATGGGAAATCTAAGAGTTCTGAAGAACCAAAGTTGAGCCGTTTGTATAGAGATTTCACTTTTTCGCGCTCCGTCCCGAAAGGGATATAAAGAAGACATGAATTCATGTAAACAACCCACAACTCGTGCTAATTATTATCAATGCTGTTGAAAACCGGAAATTATGACTCACATTTTGTATGAGATGAAAATCTGATGAATAACTTAAGGCCCCATTTGCTTGAAAGCGGATTTTTGTGATTTATACCGCTCTGCTTCCTAAAAATGATATGTAGTTTCTTAATTTCAGTAACGATGAGCTCCTGAAAAAGGTTATTCAAAATGTTTTATTCTTAAGCCAGAATGGCCATTAGCCAGGTGCATTATTTCTTTCTTTCTTTTACGCCCTTCCTCTTTTGCATACTTCGCATGCAACGCACGTGCCATGCACACTTTCCATTGCACTGCTGACAATCACTAGAATCAAAACGAAAGTATCTTTCTATATAATGAAGAACGATCAACACCTGAATCGAGGTAATCTGGTCCCATACACGAGGTGAAATGGTCTAACCCACCAAAACGGGAGAATCATCTCAGACCAGTTCTCTTCTCTCTCGGATGATAAATTTGGGAGAGAGAGGACTCGTCTGACCCCCAAAACTGGTATGATGAAGTACCAACATCATTTCCAGCACGAGTCCATTCCGCTGACGGGGAGGATGACGACGATGATGAACGACGATGATGATGATGGAAGGAAAGACGAGGAAGATTTTACAAGCTGTGAGGTGCAAGTTCAGTTGCATCAACTCATGTAAAACCTAGTACCGGTGTTGGGACGCATTTGACTACCTTTTTTGAAGATTTTTGAGAAGATCTGAGGAGGATCACTCACTGAACAGAAACACTTCCAACTTTTTTGAAGAACCATTTAAATTTATTGGAAAGTTTGTGTCACTTGACAACACTACAGTCTAACGGATTTACATCTTGTAGCTATAATACATAAATATGAGTTGAATATCACGCCAATCCAATGACGGAATCTTACGTCGCACGCCAATTCAGAACCACATGGGAGGACGTTGAGGTCGCCTCATGCGAGAGGATGTGTCTAACAAAGGCAAAATCAAACAAATGAAAGAGATCCAATCGGAGTGCGTAAAGTCTATTGTATTGTTATTATTCAAGCATTCTTCGGGTGGCGTTCATCGGTTCGAAATCTCAAAAAGAAACACAGTACAAAGAAATAAGAAAACGACGCTCCTTCTAAACTATGATGATGACACTGTGAAGCACCGTCCACAAGCACTCCAGGATGGCATTCCGGTTCGCCGTTTACATGTGGTGCTTGTCGAACAGGAACTCGCCCAGTTTGGGGGCGCTCTTCTTCATCTTGCTCAGGGTGGCGATCTTCTCGGCCAACTCGCGCTGTCCCTTGTGCTGTTCATCCAGGTACTCGCCGGTCAGGTAGTCGACCAACTGTTGAAAAAGGGGGAAATACGTGTTAATCAGAAATATATGAACGTGAAAAGACAGCTGAAACTTACGTGGTAGTCATTGCTGCCTTCCTCGCAGGCCTTGATCACTCCGCGGATGCTGTGCGTCACTTCCTCTTCCTTCGTCAGGGCGGCACGCAGAGCTGACTCGCCGTCGGTTCCGGCAAGCACCTGGTAGGTGTAGTTCAGTTTGAAGTTGGACTTGTCCACGGGTCCCTGGCCGCGCATCAGGGCGTACTCGATCAGCTTGATGCCGTGCTCGCGCTCCTCGCCGGCCGCATGGAAGAAGAACTTCTCGAAGCCGGGCAGGTTGACCTTTTCCTGCGCGAAGTAGGCGGCGTACTTCAGGTAGACGATCGACGCGTCGAACTCCTTGTTGATCTGCAGGTGCAGAGCCGTCAGGCACTGGTCGTCGATGCCGTTCCATTTGTAGTCGTGGGTCGCTCCTGGAGAATAGAGGTTCAGAGAAAAGTATAAGTAGAAAGGTCGATCAAATTTCTCCAAAAACTAAGTAAGATTTTCTTAAAATTCTCTCGAATTCATGGAAACCTAAACAGAATTCTCTCGGAATCCGGAGAAGGATTCTCTCGTAATCCGGAGAAGGATTCTCTCGGAATCCGGAGAAGGATCCTCTCGGAATCCGGAGAAGGATTCTCTCGGAATCCGGAGAAGGATTCTCTCGGAATCCGGAGCAGGATTCTTTCGGAATCCGGAGAAGGATTCTCGCGGAATCCGGAGAAGGATTCTCGCGGAATCCGGAGAAGGATTCTCGCGGAATCCGGAGAAGGATTCTCGCGGAATCCGGAGAAGGATTCTCGCGGAATCCGGAGAAGGATTCTCGCGGAATCCGGAGAAGGATTCTCGCGGAATCCGGAGAAGGATTCTCGCGGAATCCGGAGAAGGATTCTCGCGGAATCCGGAGAAGGATTCTCGCGGAATCCGGAGAAGGATTCTCGCGGAATCCGGAGAAGGATTCTCGCGGAATCCGGAGAAGGATTCTCGCGGAATCCGGAGAAGGATTCTCGCGGAATCCGGAGAAGGATTCTCGCGGAATCCGGAGAAGGATTCTCGCGGAATCCGGAGAGGGATTCTCGCGGAATCCGGAGAAGGATTCTCGCGGAATCCGGAGAGGGATTCTCGCGGAATCCGGAGAAGGATTCTCGCGGAATCCGGAGAAGGATTCTCGCGGAATCCGGAGAAGGATTCTCGCGGAATCCGGAGAAGGATTCTCGCGGAATCCGGAGAAGGATTCTCGCGGAATCCGGAGAAGGATTCTCGCGGAATCCGGAGAAGGATTCTCGCGGAATCCGGAGAAGGATTCTCGCGGAATCCGGAGAAGGATTCTCGCGGAATCCGGAGAAGGATTCTCGCGGAATCCGGAGAAGGATTCTCGCGGAATCCGGAGAAGGATTCTCCAAGAATCCGGAGCAGAATTTTCCAAGAATCCGGAGCAGGATTCTCTCGAAATTCGGAGAAGGATTCTCTCGGAATCCGAAGCAGGATTCTCCAAGAATCCGGAGCAGGATTCTCTCGGAATCTGGAGCAGGATTCTCTCGGAATCCGGAGCAGGATTCTCCCGGAATCCGGAGCAGCATTCTCTCGGAATCCGGAGCAGGATTCTCCAAGAATCCGGAGCAGGATTCTCTCGGAATCCGGAGCAGGATTCTTTCGGAATCCGGAGCAGGATTCTCTTGGAATCCGGAGCAAGATTCTCTCGGAATCCGGAGCAGGGTTCTCTCGGAATCCGGAGCAGAATTCTCTCGAAATCCGGAGCAGGATTCTCTCGGAATCCGAAGCAGGATTCTCCAAGAATCCGGAGCAGGATTTTCCAAGAATCCGGAGCGGGATTCTCTCGAAACTCGGAGAAGGATTCTCTCGGAATCATAAGATGGATTCTCCAAGAATCCAAAGCAGGATTCTCTCGGAATCTGGAGCAGGATTCTCTCGGAATCCGGAGCAGGATTCTCTCGGAATCCGGAGCAGGATTCTCTCGGAATCCGGAGCAGGATTCTCTTGGAATCCGGAGCAAGATTCTCTCGGAATCCGGAGCAGGGTTCTCTCGGAATCCGGAGCAGAATTCTCTCGAAATTCGGAGCAGGATTCTCTCGGAATCCGAAGCAGGATTCTCCAAGAATCCGGAGCAGGATTTTCCAAGAATCCGGAGCAGGATTCTCTCGAAATTCGGAGAAGGATTCTCTCGAAATCATAAGGAGGATTCTCCAAGAATCCAAAGCAGTATTCTCCAAGAATCCGGAGCAGGATTCTCCAAGAATCCGGAGCAGGATTCTCCAGAAATCCAGAGCAGGATTCTCCAAGAATCCGGAGCAGGATTCTCCAAGAATCCGGAGCGGGATTCTCCAAGAATCCGGAGCAGGATTCTCCAAGAATCCGGAGCAGGATTCTCCAAGAATCCGGAGCAGGATTCTCCAAGAATCCGGAGCAGGATTCTCCAAGAATCCGGAGCAGGATTCTCCAAGAATCCGGAGCAGGACTCTCCAAGAATCCGGAGCAAAATTCTCCAAGAATCCGGAGCAGGATTCTCCAAGAATCCGGAGCAGGATTCTCCATGTATCCGGAGCAGGATTCTCCAAGAATCCGGAGCAGGATTCTCCAAGAATCCGGAGCAGGATTCTCCAAGAATCCGGAGCAGGATTCTCCAAGAATCCGGAGCAGGATTCTCCAAGAATCCGGAGCAGGATTCTCCAAGAATCCGGAGCAGGATTCTCCAAGAATCCGGAGCAGGATTCTCCAAGAATCCGGAGCAGGATTCTCCAAGAATCCGGAGCAGGATTCTCCAAGAATCCGGAGCAGGATTCTCCAAGAATCCGGAGCAGGATTCTCCAAGAATCCGGAGCAGGATTCTCCAAGAATCCGGAGCAGGATTCTCCAAGAATCCGGGGCAGGATTCTCCAAGAATCCGGAGCAGGATTCTCCAAGAATCCGGAGCAGGATTCTCCAAGAATCCGGAGCAGCATTCTCCAAGAATCCGGAGCAGGATTCTCCAAGAATCCGAAGCAGGATTCTCCAAGAACCCGAAGCAGGATTCTCTTAGAACCCGGATCAGGATTCTCGCGGAATCCGGAGCAGGATTCTCCAAGAATCCGGAGCAGCATTCTCCAAGAATCCGGAGAAGGATTGTCCAAGAATCCGGAGCAGGATTCTCCAAGAATCCGGAGAAGGATTCTCCAAGAATCCGGAGAAGGATTCTCCAAGAATCCGGAGAAGGATTCTCAAAGAATCCGGAGAAGGATTCTCCAAGAATCCGGAGCAAGATACTTAAAGAATCCAGATCAGTGCTCTTCGAGAATCCGGAGCAGGATTCTCCAAGAATCCGGAGCAGGATTCTCCAAGAATCCGGAGTAGGATTCTCCAAGAATCCGGAGCAGGATTTTCCAAGAATACGGAGCAGGATTCTCCAAGAATACGGAGCAGGATTCTCCAAGAATCCGGAGCAGGATTCTCCATGAATCCGGAGCAGGACTCTCTAAGAATCCGAAGCAGGATTCTCCAAGAATCCGGAGTAGGATTCTCCAAGAATCCGGAGCAGGATTCTCCAAGAATCCGGAGCAGGATTCTCCAAGAATCCGGAGCAGGATTCTCCAAGAATCCGGAGCAGGATTCTCCAAGAATCCGGAGCAGGATTCTGCGAGAATCCTGAGCAGGATCCTCTGGGAATCCGGAGCAGGATTCTCCGAGAATCCGGAGCGGGATTCTCCGAGAATCCGGAGCTGCTCTCTCTGAGAATCAGAGCTAAGTTCTCTGGAAATTGCGAACAGGATTCTTCAATAACTCTGAAAACTTTTGATAAAACTGTAATCTAAAGAATGCATCGGAATCCAAGCTATGGAAGATTCCTATCCACGTATTCCAAAGTATCTGCACTGGTTGTCAAGCACCGAAAGCATAAAACCGTTAAGTCACGTTAGTTCTTCCTCCAACCGGCCTTGAATCCCGCTGTTCAAGCATCTATCCACTTCACGCTAATCTCGTGGGAAGCATTTGAAAGAACCCTTATCACGCTACGAGACTGCTGCTACTGCTCTAAATTAACGCACAAAGGGAGCTTATTCCGCAGTTCGGCGAACTTCGTTCGTTATGAGATTTATCGTACATACGTTGATGAAGGCTTTCGCTTTCATCAGAATCGGAATTGTACGCAGCAGCAGGGGGTGTCTACCTACATCTTCTGATATGGCAGAAATAGGGACGATGCCGACAAGAGAGACCGATACCCGGTCACTCACTTCGCTCCCGGCCGTCATACGCAGTTGTTAGAGGAAGCAAAGAGACAAAGAGCTCTTTGTCAGAACGCGCTGAGCCGAGCCCTTAGGGGTGTTGGTGAGTGACTCACTGCGAAGAAGAAAGCTCTCTTCTGGCGACGGCGGACGGATCGATTGCCAATGGATGGATGGAAAGGAAAACAACAAACAGGCCCAGAGTGCAATGATGGCGAATCGTACGTCGTAATTATGCATTTGTCATTAAAAGGGCGCCATTTGTGGCTCATTTCCATCGGGAATGAGGAATTGATTGACTTACCTGGCTGTTCCTGGGCTTGTGCCGTTTCCTGGTAGATGGACAGGATGGCGACGGCCATGGCAACCATTCCGAAGAAGATCGACTTCATCATTTCTTGTTACACTGGTTTCCGAATGCTCGTTCAAAATTTACCTGCAACGGGCCACGTAAATTACACAACTTTAGAGAAATCGCAATCACTGTCAAACACTAAAAGGCACAACACTCACTAGATAGAACTAAAATTTCCTAGCAGGTCCACTAGCTTTGAAACGCTGTCAACCTTTATACACACTGGTACAGAAGGTGACTTGATGGCTGCGATGGAATAATAGGGAAGTAAAACTCACTGTCGTATTGCTTCCACCTCTTTCGGTGTCCGGTACTAGTCTGAAATGGCCTCTCCGTCGTAGACGGGTCATATATCGACAGCGAGGAACTCTCGCGGCGACAGTGCGCCTGTGTCGGTGCGGCTCACGTACTCGCGATAACTCACACCATCCGCCCTCGCCGTCGATTAGCCCTACATCATCGTCGCATCGAGATTGTAGATTAGAAGCGGCACGCGAATGGTTCATGGTTGTTCCAGAAAAATGGTTTTGCACACGGACCCACAACCATTGCGCGGTGGCGGCGGTGGTAACCAACCATGATGACGATGCAGATGGTTGCTGCTCTCGCTCTGAAGATTGATGAGCTACCGCAACGACCGCAACCATCCGGCGAGTGACGACTTGGCGTTGAGTCAACCACACTTACACAACCTCATTACGACGTATATGTCCCACCACAAAAGCCCTCGCGGTGCAACGAGTACCCTCATAAGCGATCAGATATTCGAGTAAGTGAGACGTAAATTTCAGTGGATCCGTCAGATACGGATTGAAGAAGCCAAAATTCTAGAAGTGCTAGAAGCGCGAAGCTCTGACCCTTTCTCTACCTGTATATTTCAGCGCTCATCTGCTGATTTTGTCGAATCAAGAAGGTTCACAAAGTCGTGGGTAAGTGGGCTTTAGTGCGAGTTTTCCAAGTTTATAACTACAGTGTACGTCATTGTGATCTTGCAGTAACGAGTCAACATGAAGACCATCCTGTTAGCAGTAGCTTTCCTGGCCGGACTCTGCGTAGTCCGCGCTGTAGACTACAATTGTAAGTTTCCATTTGTTAAAAAAAATGTCCCAATACACAGCCAACAGTGGCTGTCCTTGCCATTCGAGTGACTAGGAAGCCATTAGTACTGCGTCACTCAGTTAGGGTAAAGTACACCCAATCTGATAGCCGAGTTGTTTACTCCATTCTCTCTAGCTTCCGACGTCAATCAATTCACCGCCCAGTTTTCCTCTATCAACCACATCGCCAATGACCTGGAAACGTTCACCAACCAACAGCTGGATAAGTCGTTCGACTTCCTGCTGCTGGCGTTCACGTTCGACAAGTACGACCTGGACCGCCCCGGATTCGAGAAGCTGTACCGCAAGCTCTCCGACAAGGCCTGGGAGGACACCGAAAAGCTGGTCAAGTACCAGAGCCGGCGCGGCCTCCACGTCGACCTGAACGGAGTCCAGACCGGAGTTCGTAAGTTCCCCGATCAAACCTTCCAGTCACATATCCTCACATAACCCCCTTCTTCACCCCCCTATCCGCAGTCGGTCAGCTGAACGAAGGCAAAGTCGGCGGCAAGACCACCCTGCTCGACAGTAACGAGCTTTCCTCCCTGAAGGTCGCCCTCGGCTACGAGAAGATCTTGGCCGACGAAAGCCACCGCATCCACAAGAAGATTTCCCATGCCCACGACAAGGGAGCCGCCTACGATCCGGACGTGGCCCACTTCCTGGACGAGGAAATCATCGAGTACCAGAGTGGAACGATTCGCAAGCTGACCGGTTACATCCACAACCTGCACAGCATCATCGAGGAGTCCAACACCAAGGACATGGGTATCCACATGTTCGATGAGTACCTGGACAAGGCGGAGTAAGGCGCGGAGGCGCGCGCCGCGATTTACGCACCTTAGGGCGTACCAAGTTCAGAAACATTCTTTTGCCTCCTTCCCCCTTCCATATCAAAATAAAATCATTGTGTATTAGGTACAAGTACAACAACACTATTGTCTGACAAATAAAGACGTCTGTAGAGGAACGAAAAGTTCTGCGTTTGCTTTCATTGTTGTTCTTCGATGACAAACCGCCGCAACTGAGTGTTACAATTTCTCTAATCCGAGCAGCAAAGTCGTCTGTAGCAACAGTCACATTATCAGTTCGATCGGATCGCTGCGGTTGAAGTACGCTGTTCATAATACGTCGGTCAAGAGCAATTGAGAACACGATTGCAGCAGAGCCTCAGTATCATGTGGTCGATAGGATCGGTTCAGAAGCGCTCTGATTCTATCGCTCGTACGTGTGCATCTTTTGTTTATCGATGCCGCCATCACTTCTGTTTGACAGATAATGGTATTTGTAATGTTGGTTGGGCGGGCGTTGGAGCTCTCAGTGCGAATCAAGATGAAGTAAGTGGCGGTATTAGATGGGGAAGTTTTCTTTGAAGTCTTGTTTGGTTTCCCTTTCTACGTAATATGGATGAGTTCGGCTTTTAAAGCCACCTATCTCTTGCTCACAGATTAATGATAATTGATATAGTTCAGCAGAATACATCACCTGCGGCTTACGAAACCCGTGTAAGTCATACATGATTACTTAGAAAGCTCAGATCATCGAACTGTTGTCGTATTATCTGTCATAAATTTATTCCTCGACATAAACTCTTGGTGTTCAAATTATATGCTAGATATTACGGAACAAGTCTTCTATGGCTGGCTTTTAATTTGGGATAATTTAAAACAAACAGTAACACTATATGAGCCATCATAATAGGTTGGATGGCCACGGCTGATCTTATGATGTCCATTGAACATTCAGAAGATTCATTGGACATGATAGATTACAAATCGTAGCTTTGAATAATGAAGGAAGCTAACGTTACACCCGTAGGCTTTGAAGTTTAATCCCAAGAACGGTTTGGATAACCTAGGATATCCCGACTGATCTGATACTGTTTATTGAACTTTCAGAAGATTTACTGGACATGATAGATTAAAATTCGTAGCTTTGTATAATGAAAAAAAGTTACCGTTACACCCGTAGACTTTAGGACCTAAACTCAAGAATAATTTGAATGACCTAGGATATCCCGACTGATCTGACACTGTCAACTGAACTTTCAGAAGACTTCTTGGACATCATAGATAACAAATCGTAGCTTTGTACCGTGCGCTACTCATATTCTGAACGGTTAAGGGAATCTCACAACAAACACTAAAATAAATAGAAGTTCTTGTTGCTAGAGATAATGCTTCACATTACCATCAAGTGTGTTTGTTGTCTAGCTAAATGTATTAAATAAATTAAATCTCATAATAATTTCCAGTCTCTGATCTAGACATATTTTTGTTTGTGGACGACGTGTTCCTAATTATGGACACCATAAGAAGCCGTGGTCCTAATTCTGAACACAAAGTCTTACTTACTATGTACAAACACATTTTCTACGTTCGCAGTTCAGTCAAAAACGATATGTTTTGTAACGATTGGATAATAGAGGGGATTAATAAAATTAACACCTCAACTCTCGATTCAATATATGCTTCATAAAAGGAAAATCTATTTTGCGTTAGCCGACTGTTCAGAATATGGAGCTGTCTTTAATATGGTGCTCGCACGGTATAATGAAAAAAGTTACCGTTACACCCGTAGACTTTAGGAACAGTTTGGATGACCTAGGATATCCCAATTGATCTGATACTGTTTTTTAACCTTTCAGAAGACTTACTGGACATGATAGATTACAAATCGTAGCATTGTATACTAAAATAAGTTGCCGTTACACCCGTAGACTTTGAAGTGTAATCTCAAGAACAGTTTGGGTGACCTGGGATATCCCAATTGATCTGATACTGTTTTTTAACCTTTCAGAAGACTTACTGGACATATATTACAAATCGTAGCTTTGTATACTGAAATAAATTACCGTTATACCCGATGACTTTAGGATCTAAACTCAAGAATATTTTGGATGACCTAGGATATTCCGACTGATCTGCTACTGTCCACTAAACTTTCAAAAGACTTACTAGACCTGATAGATTACAAATCGTAGCCTTGTATAATGAAAGAAGTTACCGTTACACCCGTAGACTTTAGGATCTAAACTCAAGAACAGTTTGGATGACCTAGGATATCCAGAAAAAAAATAGTCTGCATGATATTCTACCATTTTTATGCTGTTGAGCACCATAACAACAGAAAAACGTAGAAAAAGTTCCGTAAAAACGGTTGGAAAAATTCCAGCTTCAAAGGGTTAAACTTTCAAGCTGAGATCTTCAGGTGGAACGGTGGAATCAAGAACCCTGGATGAGGTTAAGAAGATTCTAAATGCGATAAAAACAATGAAGTAGCTGGTATGATCCACGTCGAACTTCTTGAGCACGGAAGCAAATAGCTGCATCAATAATATCACCATTAAATATGTTCTGCAATTCCTTTGGAACGCCTTCCTCAATTGCTTCTGGAGTTTCTATAGTTTCTATTCCTTTGAATATTTCTTAGGACATTGCAAACTCTTTCCAACAGTTTAACTCAAAAATATATTGCAGGATTTCTTCATCTGGGATTTCTAGCAGTATTCCTCCTGTAACTGTTCCAAGAATTCCTTCATGAATTTATCTAAGACTGTAATACGGATTACTCCGGTTGTTTCTCCAAGCGTTTCTTCAAGAGTTCTCCCATGGATTGCTCCAAGAATTTCTCCGGGGGATCTTCCAGAAGTTTTTTCTAAGATTGCTGAAGTAATTACATGAATACGTCCACGGATTTACCCTGAATACCCTGAATACTTTGAAGGATAAAATGGTTCTACTCCATTTGGCATAATGCCTTTTGGAATAACGTCATTTGGCATGAAAGCCATTTGGCATAATGGCCCCTTGGAATGACAAATATTATGCACATTCTTCCCAAGAAGGATGTTCCTCGTGTTATGCCAAATGGCATTATGCCAAATATGCCAAATGGAGTAGAGCCGTGGAAATTCTTACAACGATTTCCCCAGAAATTCTTTCAACGATTTTTCCAGGAATTCTTACGAGGATTCCTTCTAAGAATTCTTCCAAGGACATCTCTAGGATTTCTTTTATTTCATTTTTTTGGAACTCTCCCAAGGATTTCTCCAGAAATTCCTGTGGAGGTTTGTGCAGAAGTTACTAAAGAATTTCCGGAGCTATTTTTGCAAGAGCTCCTGAATACGTCCTCAGAAGGTTGCCTAGAAGAATCTGTAAAGGAATATCTGAGAAAATCATAAAATGAAATTCTTAAGAAATCTATGGAAGAATACCTATAGAGATCAGTGGAAGAGTTACTGGAAGTAGGAAAAAATATTTTAGGATTTCCTTTTTTAGAGAATTCCTTGAAGAATTTTTGGAGAAATCTTTGTAGTAATATTTGCAGGAATTTCAAAATAATTTTCAACAAAAACCTTGGGAGATTACATGATTAAGTAGAGGAGAAATTTCTGAAGGAATCATTTTATTAATTTGGATGAATTCTTGGATGAATGACAAGGTCAGCTCTTTAACGATTTCCTGAAAGAGTTGTTTCGAATATCTGGAGAAATTCTTTGAAGTTCTTTGTGAAATTCAAGGAAGAAACCTGAAAAAGCTTCTTGGGGATTCTTGAAAAAAATCTTGGAAGAAGTTACAGAGTATTTTTTGAATGAATTTCTTAACAAATTTTTGAAAAAACTACCGAACATTCGATCGACCAAATTTCTTTAGAAACCTCAAGAAGGAATTGTAGAAATTCTGAGAAGATTTTTTTGGAAGAATTGAAAGAAATTCTTGAAAAAAAAAGTTTTGGATGAGTCCCTGTAACTTTGTTTGGACAAAGTCTTTAGAGAATTATCGAACATTAAATTGAGAGAATTGCTAGTAAAACATTACAAAAATTACTGCAGAAAAAAAAACTTGTGAAGGAATTCTTACAAGAATCCTGAGAAGCATTCCTACAGAGTATTGGAAAATCCTTGGATATTTTACTTCAGGGTTCCTGGAAAGAATATAACTGATCCTTTAAATGGCCCAAAGGAATCAAATGTGACCCCGGCGATGGAATCGAGCATTACAAACGTGTTTGCAGCAGCATCGGCAACAAAATTCGGATCCAAAAGGTTAAAGAATTACATAAGGAATCCTTAGAAGAATTTCTGGTGAAACTCTTAAAAGAATTCCTGGAGGAAGCCTTTGAAGAATTCCTAATAGAATCTTGAAAGAATGTATTGAAAATTCCGGATTAGTCTTTCCAATAACTACTGGAGGAATCCATAATATTTTTTCAGGATTTTTTGGAAACAAATCTCAAAAAAATATTTTTAAAAAATCTTGAAAGAATTCTTGTTAAGATTCTTTGAAAAATTTTGTATATTTTTTCAAAAGCATGCTTCAAGAGGCCAGTGAATGCCACCATAAGTACCACGCTGATGATGTGTCCAGAAAACCAATAATGCCTGAAAAAAAAATACTCCGAATAATGCCGAAGGAATCTTAAGATGCGATCTTGAAAGAGCAATTGGAAGAATTTCTGGGGGAGTCCTCAGAATAATTTCAGGAGAAATCCGTGGAAGCGTTTCCGAACAAATTCTAAAGAATCAGTGGAGAAGTCCTAGAAGAACCCTTAAAAGGAATTCTTCTAGGGGTTCTTGAAGGAATTTGCTGTGGAATTTTCGGAAAAAAAAATCTTGGAGGATTTTTGCCATTGTACCATTGCAGGAATTCGCTCCTGATGCACGTTATTCTACATTTGAGATATTTGTGCTTTAAGGTCTGGCTTCTGTAATATCTCGAGGGAGGTTTGAGACCAAAAACAAAAAGAATAAACAATAATAAGTAGGGAAGTGGAACCATCTCGGCAGGGGTCCTATTTTGGGCACTTTTCAGCCAATTCTGAACCAACTGACACAATTTTTGGAACGCGATGAGATGCGTATAATATCTAGCCGTGTACAAAATTTCAAGTTAATTGATTTGGAATTGACTGAGTTATATCGAAGAGTGCCCAAAATACCGGCCGCTGCCCAAGTGGTTCGCTACCCTAGTTAAGATTAAGAACAAACACATCGATTATTAAATTTGGGTTACTATAACAAATTAAAATTTCTATCATCTATCACTTTCAGTATCTACAATAGAAAGTATATTACGTTTAGACATAACATGAGGAATATGCTCAGTTAGCTTTAATCAGGCCATCCCAGATACTCCAGAACATTGTCGAGAAATTCCTAAGAAACATACGTACCTAACCGATCAGAATAAGACCTGAGTGTCCTCTGCTGTACGTAGGAGTTGTCTCCATTCGATTTGGTTGAATTGATGGCTTTTCGGGCCCGTATGAAGATGATCACCAATATTAACTTTTTTTTCCCGATCAGCCAAAATAGCTGTGTAGTGTCGGTAGCGGTTGCCTCAATTGGCTAAGAATAACCCTACGGAACGGTTCCGGTGGTAAGAGTCCACTAAACAGGTGACCTCTAACTCATGGTGTGATGCGGCTTTATGCTTACCGTGCCAGGGAATGAATGGTTAGGCGAATCTAATAAAAACGGAGCCTGTGTAGTACCAGGGCACCCTTCACAGTATTTTGCGCCTACCGGAGCAATAGTGTGGTGGACCTTGTGCTTCTCCGAAACAATCAGCTTCGCAGTCTCAAACTTGAGGCTGAATAAGGGCGAGATTATGAAGATGTCATTGATTAGTTTAAAATTTTACCTTTGTGGTTATGCATTATGCGATTTTCACAGTGTACTCTGTGCATCCTCGCCTTTGGCGCTTTTCAATTGATACCAATCTGGTTTTATTGTTACTGTTCTTTTTTGTGATGTTATTGTAAAGAGTTTAATCTGGCCTAGTTTGGGTAGTGGTTACGGTAAGGATAGCTCAGATCAATCTTCAGCATAAAAACAGCAACGAACACTATTTGCAGACTTATTCAAATGGTGCAGCCCAAGTGGCCCTATTACTCACAACTTATCTCCTGCCTTTGGGAAACAAAAAGCACAACGATGCATTAAAATAAATTAAAAAATTTGCATATTGGACTTGGTTTTCCCTACCAAACTATGCTTATTTTAGTCACATTTGATAAAGCAGAACAATTTGAGAGCAACCATCGTCGTCAACGGGTAAAAAGCAATCCTAACGTGTTGATTTTTTTTTTTGCATTTCTGTAATTGCCTATTATGGTACGTCTGGTCCCCCACGACAGGAGATAATGAGTGAGCATTTTTTGTAACTTATTCTGATTAGCTATTTGATAACCGTGAAAGAGATTTATTTCCGTAGATAAAATAAATATGATTATCTACCGGGAATTGCCATTGCAAAAAGGGCTTTTATCTATTTCCGTCAATCTGAGAACCGACCAATAGTAATAACACTAGTTTACAGCATTTTTGAACTCGGTAAGCTGATGATCGTTTTTGGTATAGAATCATGCCCTGAGTTCGAAAACGCGAAGGAAAAAAATTACAGTAGAGCGGAAATTTTTTCGACTTTCCATACAAGGTTAATGATTTGAAATCAATTTTTGTTCTATTTTTAAGCAAAGTCGCTCACTTCATACATCCCATTCTCCGTAACCAATGCTCCGATTGAGCTGAATTTTTTACTGTAACTTGCCCACATATGAAATGTCAAATAAACGTTGAAAAAGAATTTTTAAATTGTTTTTTTTTTCTTATAGAAAAAATATATTTCTTCATATATTTTGAAAATTTTGCTAAAATTTAAGGAGATCGTCCCCAAAACTCGCCAATATCTTGAATTTCATCAATCTGATGAAAAACCTGCATTTAGATGATCGAATGGTATTATATTCAGCTTTGAATTTATGGAAAAAGATTTAAAATTGGTTCAGCAAAACGCAAGATATTTGAATTTTATTAAATTCCATATTTTAAAAAGTTGTAAAACTCGATATTGAGCTAAAACTCAAAAACTGTTCTACTTAAAAATTTTTGAAGCTCGGTTTCGAAATCAGCGCTAAATTATGCTTCAAAAATTGCGGTCGTTGACAGAAGTTCACGACTTTCGTTTTATTTTGTAAACTAGTGTAACCATTGTAACATTGAATTCGTGGAATAATTCTTAGAAGAATTCCTGAAGATTTTTTCACAAGCATTCCAACATATATTACTTTAGAAGTTCCTGGAATGATTGTTTCTTGGAGCAGTTTTTAGATTAACCCCAATAAAGAATCCTTGGACTTATGCCAAGAGGAATCATAAAAACGAATACCTGAATGAGTCATTGGAAGAATTCTTGGAGGAGTCCTAAGAAAAAATCATCAACAAACAATATTTGCAGACTTATTCAAAAAAGGTATAGCCCAAGTGGCCTTAGTACTCACACCTTATCTCCTGCCTGTGGGAAACAAAAAGCACAACGATGTATTAAAATAAATGATTAAATGAGCATATTAGACTTGGTTTTCCCTGCCAAATAGTCACATTTGATAAAACAGAACAATTCAAGAATAACCATCGCCATCAAGGAACAAAAAGCAATACTAACGTGTGGATTTTTTTTCATTTCTGTGGATACTTGATATAGTGCGTCTTGTCCCACTTCGGCGGAAGATGATGTATGAGTATTTTTTGTAATTTATTTTGATTAGCTATTTGATAACCGTGAAAGGGATTTATTTCCGGAGATATAATAAATATGATTATATGCCGAGAGTTTCCACTGCAAATAGGGCTTTTATCTACCCCCGTCTAATTGAGCACCGACCAATAATGATCGAATTTATTCTTGTACCTCGCCTACCGCCTCATGACCAATTTGGTATCAATTACTGATTCAAAAATTAGCTTTCATATTATGTAAAACAAGTATTTTAAAAGAACTGCAATTCCCTTAGAATTAATAAGATTGAATAATTGTCCAGCGAATTCTGTTTCCGTCTAGCCAACGTCTGTTTCGGGCACAACTTGGATTCCATTCCCGGAACACGTTCTATGTAACACTAACAGGTACGTACATAGGATGATCAAAAAATATGATTTGACCGTAGGTGTTTATTCGAAAAGTCGGCCAAATTCTTCGCAATTCAAATCAAATCATATATTCATAGAACGAGTAAGCAGCAAGTTTAAGTTGAGATGGATGTAGCTTTACAATAACGAAGAAAATATTCCAATTAATACGTTTGCCCACCGAAGAAGTCTTTCTCTGTGGTTTTGAAATACGCTGTTTCGTTTGCAGAAAATCTACGAATATATTTGCTTGTATCTTCCCTAACATTTTACCTTCATAAAATTGCGATTGATTTGATTAATTAAACAATGCAGCAGTGTAATCCAACTTTGAAAGTGTAACAGATCTTTCGTGGAATGTGAATTGAAAGTTGGTTCAACAAGTGAACGGTGATGAAGAACAATTCGACTAGCAGCTGCTTTGGTGCGGTTGCCTTCGTCGTACGCGAAGTGAGAAAAATTGTCAACTCGTAAATGGAGTGAAATTGAAACGTGAAATTTTGCGAAACCATTCGATTTCCAGTGCTATAGGGGCTGATTATGGATAGTTTACATATTTTTATTCCAACTGATGGGCCATTGGCGAAGGTGAGTTGAAATATCTCTAATTATCGGCTGTTTCCGTCTGATATGACGGGAATTAACATATATGACGAAGTAGATTGCTACCGTATGTTTGTTTCCGTTGTTTCCCTTCCATCAAATAGATAGAATTGTTTCTTAAGTATTGGTTTCTGTAGCCAAGATAAACAAATAACTTTAGTTGTTATCCCCCTATGGTTCACTAAAGTCATGGCATGACTTCAGTTTGACTATCAAATAATATCAGGAAAAGTTATAAGGGTGCTTCTTATTGACCCATTTTTTCTTCAGTTATTTAAACTCAAGGTCAGCCCTGTGCACAGAAATCTCAGAAATCAACTCTCTGATTCAAGGGTGTAGTCAATTTAGCTCATCAAATATTCCTCAGGTAACTTTCTCTGTAATTTATTTGAAAATTGTTTAACAATTTGTTTTATCTCCACGCAAAAAAAAAACTGTTCCGAGATACGTGCATTCTCAGTCACGGCAACGGGAACTATGCATAGCAACGATAACAACAATAAGAAATATACACCGTGAACTAGATGTCACGGTTTCTAGAACGCTCATATTGACAGCTTGAACTACCTAGTTCACGGTGTATATTTATTTGCTTGTTCTCATATCTGCGTTTGCGGGCTGTTCGGGCTTGTTCGGAAGTTAGCCATCAATGTTAACTTCTTTTCCCGATCAGCCTAGATAGCTGTGTAGTGTCGGTAGCGATTGTCTCAATTGGCTAAGAATAACACTACGGACCGCCTGATCCAGTGGTAAGAGTCCACTAAACAGGTGACCCCTAATTCATGGTGTTATGCGGCTTTATGCTTACCGTGCCAAGGAATGAATGGTTAGGGGGGTCTTATAAAAACCTAACCACAAACGGAGCCTGTGGAGAATTAGGGCGTCCTCCACAGTATTACGCCCTTACTGCGCTAACCGGAGCAATAGTGCAGTGGACCTTGCGTTTCTCCGAGATAATCAGTTGCCCTTCTTAAGTCTCAAATTTGAGGCTAAATAAGGGCGGGATTATTCAAATGTTGTAAATTAGCTTACATTACTACCTATACGGTTTCGCTAAATGCGTTTTCGCCATTGGCGTTTTTTTTTTTTCAATTGACACCGATTTGGTTTGTCGTTGATGTTTCCTTTTTGTGCTGTGATTGTGAAGAGTGTAATCCTGTCTCGTTTGGGTAGTGGCTACGGCTAGGAAACCTCAGATCAATTTTCAGCGTAAAAAGCGTGCGTGGCCCAAGTGGCTCTACTTCAAAAAGTTCATTTTCATAGGGTAACTTCTGTATAGGTTACCTTGTGAACTCAGTTTTGCTTCTTTCATTATAAATGAAGTGTCGTGCCTCGAGCATGCTATATCTTAGAATAACGTTAACAGTATGTTTCAACCTTTCCTTATGGATGCCTTCAAGCAAGCTCTTGTATTCAACATTTTTTCGTTGATATTTGGCAGTATTGCTACGATGATTACTTCATCTGAAGTAGCTCAATCATTAATTTGAGATGCTTCAGTTTGATGGAATACTTAGGTAGTACAGTTCATGGATAACTTAACATTGAATTGCACCTAACCAATCTCTGCATGAGCAGAATTTGTCATGAGTTGACTGATTGGCATGTGTCAGATGACGAGTCTCCATTTGACCTTCTTTGCACTTTTGAGTGTTCCTTCGCAAAATTTGCGTATTCAGGCGTCCCTGCTCAACGAATTAGGAAACCTGTACTAATTGGTTGCGACCACATTTTGTGGATAACTCGCTTCCATTGCTACTCCAAGAGAGTTTCATTGTGGTTTTGTACCTACAACGCCCTCCATTGTGGCATACCATAACTATTGCTTTGAAAGAAGCTTGTCCTCTGCAGTCTGTGCGGACTGCAAGAGGTATTCCTGAATGGTACTCTGATCTGTTCAAGTTCAAAATATCTTCGGATAAACCATTCTTTTGTATAGTTACGAATCTCTAGCTTCCGCTTGAGAATTATAGCTATATAATCGACTTAATGGGCCCTAAAAAGCTTTGCCTAATTCAAATCTTCAGGAGGAAATGGGGTTTTGTCCTATTTTTCTGCAGAGGGATTTGAGTATTTCAAACATGTTTTGAACTCTTGTAGTTTTCTATGGGGTTTTTTTCATGGCGTGAAATTACTCTGTAGTTTTATCCCGAAAGGGTGCGTGCGTTGTATAAAGATGGAATGAGTTTCAGATTTATCTGGTTACCTCGTTCTTTCTGAAATGCTTGAAACGCATTGTCGATTATCACATCTGTGATGTTCGTCTGGCTGACATGCCTACTCATGTGAACTCACATGCCTCCCAATTTGGGATGTCCACAGTGACTCTTTTACACAAAGTTGTATATGTTTTCAAGAAAGTACTCGCTCAAACGTAGGTTTTGCGGTAATTTCTTGAATATTGAGGATGCTTTCGATGACGTACCTTTCAATGTCATATTGAAAGTCGCATGACGTCACAAGCTACCTCCAATGAGCTATAGGCTCTCTTTACGCTTATGCGTTTTACAGTGTCCTTTTCAGGGCACTGAATGAACCCATTGTGGTATGGGCTAAGAGCTCTCATTTCGCTTATGCGTTCATTCCCTCTTCTAGGGTACCCCTTCCTATTTCATCACCTTTCCCTTTCCTAATCCCATTCCATCCCTTGTCCCATTCTCCCTCAGGTAAATGATGAAATAGGCTTATATGTATGGCGATGGCACAAATGTCCCAAATGGAGGATAACGTGCCTCTGGAGCCGGCCTTCTGATACCTGATTGTTCTCATATCTGCGTTTGTTTATTCACGTTTATCAGAATGGATTTTTTCTTAGTATTTTCTTTGGACCCTCTTGGGCAATTTCTTTCAAAACTTCATCGGCAATTACTTTGGAAACTTCTTCGGTCATTTCTTTAAGCGTTTTTTAAACATTTTTTTTTTTAATTTCATCAACAAATCCTTCGATTTTCTGAGAGTTCCTATGCCAATTGTTTCAGTAGATTTTCAAGCATATATTTGTTCATTATGTCAGTAATTCTTCTGTTTCTTTTTTTATTTCTCCGACAACTCCTCCAGCTATTCCTTTGGAAACAATTTCGCCAACTTCATCGCAAAACTCTTTGGAAATGTCTTCGGCGGCGTTGTTATCATCTAATCGGTAATTATTTTGGAATTTCTTTATCTATGCCATTCGCAATTTCTTTGAAAATTTCTCGGGACAATCTTCTTGGAGACTTCTTGGGCTATTATTTTGGGAACTTCTCTGGTAATTCCTTTGGAAATTTCTTCCGCCAAGTTCATAGAGATTTCCTTCCAGAAATACGTTGAAAAAATTCTTAGGCAATTCTAATTGAATTTTTTCGAGCACTTCAGAATTTAGTCGGGAATTCCTTCTGAAATTCTTTCAGAAATTCCCTCAATAAATTCTCCAACAATTAGGGTATTGTACCCCTTATTAAACAAGTGGTTCCCATTTTCATCCCACGAAAAACATAGGATTTTAACGCTGTTTGTTTTGTTTGTTATTTTTAATAATATCTTGTTTTCGAATAGGATGAATATAGGAATAAGTGTAGAATTAGCTTTTGGTTAAAATACACATTAATGAAAACAAAAAAAAAGAATATAGGAACATGAGATTACTGGCACACATACCCTACTTTGAGAATTTTTCTGACATGGTCTTTGAAAAATATTTCGGTAATTCCTATGGCATTTTTATTTGAAAATTCTTATTGAAACTTCTTTGACAACTTCATTAGAAAACAGTTTTTTTTGGCAATTTCTCAGCAAGTTTAAGGCAATTTTTCAGAGTTTTCCCATGAGAACCCCTTCGAGAAGTCCTTCAAAAATTGGTGAGGCATAGCCAATTTCAAATTCCGTCGGCTATTTTTTCGGAATGGTTTCCAAGCAAGCTGGTAAACGATTTGCATAAAGAATCTCCAAAGGAATAATCGAAAAACTACCGAAAGTAATAACTGAAAAGATGTAAAAGATTGCCTGAAACTTTTTTTAATGGATTTCCATTTGAAAATTTCAAATGTTCCAAAAATACTGCCAAAAATATTCCCGAACAAATTTTCTCAGGAATTCCTGTAAGTATTACTGAAGATTACTTTAATCTAGCTGAAGTCTGAAGGACAACAGTGCCCAGGGTGCACTACCAGCTATTTAAGTACACAACTCTTAGCTGGTGGTCTTTGTTATCGCTTGATCCGCGAGGTAGGAACTTGTAAGGACCAGAGCTTTGTTGGACGCTCTTTTTATCGACTCACCGTTTGTAAAATCATCATAACTTTTTTCAACGTTTGAAAAGTACCTATGTTTTGAAGAATTTTCAAGCATTAATATATTGTTGATAATCGCTCAAAATTTAATT
Organism: Aedes albopictus; assembly: GCF_035046485.1. Taxonomy (NCBI): domain Eukaryota; kingdom Metazoa; phylum Arthropoda; class Insecta; order Diptera; family Culicidae; genus Aedes; species Aedes albopictus. The sequence continues at coordinate 37,541 of NW_026916669.1, forward strand.
CAATTCGGTTCACTGGTCTACGAGATATGATAGTTCAAAAATTAGTTGTCTGAAAAATAGTGTTTTACGAGAACGGCTCTAGCTTTGCGAAAGAATAACACAAATTTGTACCAATGATTCACTTATAATAGGTTGACAAACAGTCAAAATTTGAGAATTTTTGATGCACTCTATGAAAAGTAACAGCATGTTTTTTTTTTGTGAGAGAAATAAGAATTGCCTATTCCAAACATGTTGGCCACCCCCTTTATGCTCCTCCACCGGAAGCTATACCTAAGGTAGCAGCCCCATCACGGTGGATAGGAGACCTTAGGCCAACAACCTACTGCTCCCGAAACTCAAAAACTGTTACAGAAAACGAAAAAAGCATCAAAACGATGCAAAATTTGTGCAACAAATTATAATCTGAGAAGTGGACCTGGTGTGATGGTTAGAACACATGACAATCACGTCGAGAATATGGGATCGAATCTAAAGGCTGACTAACTCACAAAATGTGGGTTCTTCATACGGAAGCAAAACAATCTATGGGTGCAGAGATAAATTAGCCCTGCGTTAAAAATCTCCTTAATAAAGACAAAAAAAATATGAAGCAATTCTCACAAAATATGCCAAAGGAAACTCCAAAGTAAGTTCTTGATATTTCTCAAATGAATTACAGAACGACTTTAAAAAAAATCCGAATTTATTTCAAGTGGATTTCTAATCGCAAAAGAACTTTTATAAATATAGCCGAAGGAATAACACAAGTTGAGCATGAGCATGAGCATAGATGACCGTACAATTCGTAGTTGCTACTCTGTGATTGACCATAACAATCGAAATTGCACAAGAAACCAACAAACGGAGCTTGGGAGTAGCTACCGCTCTCAATGTGCACAGTTCGAGAATTCCAAACTTTATTAGTCAATAACGGCGCTGGCCACGTCCTTACGGCCATCGAGGAAGGGAAGGAATGTTAGTGTGACGTACGTTGCTACTGGAGACTATTGCCGAAGGAATAACCCAAGTTCCTCTCAAAGCAGGAATGTCTTTCAATGTTATTTCTATGTTTCGAAAAAATAGTCTGATATGTTCCCAGGAATTTCCCAGGCCGCAGGAATTCCTGAAAGCATTACTGAAGAATTCACGGAGATTTTTTTTTTAAAGAAAGGTCATAAAAGTTTCAGAAAGCATTCATGAAAGAATATCTAAAGGTTTTAGAAAAAAAAAATACCAAAGGAATTCCAAATGACAGTAGTGGCCAAAAGTTTCCAAAGGAAATACCAAAGTGATCCCCGAAAAAATACCGAAGCAACTCCCCAACCGAAACAACTAAAAAACATCCAAAGAAACTTGCGAAGAAACTCCCTGAGTAATTTCCAAAATAATTTTCACAGGAATTGTCTGAGTTGTTTTTTATTATCTGTATTAACGAGATTTTTAGCCCTAGGCTAGTTCACCTCGGGACCCACGCTTTACTTCCCTTCCGAAGGAAGAACTCACATTTTGAGATTTTCTCGGGAGTGGGATTCGATCCCAGGTCCTCGGCGTTATAGTCAAGTGTTCTAACCATCACACCAGGTCCGCTCCACAATTGTCAGAGTTATTGCTGGAAAAGTAATCAAAAATGCCAATCGAATTTCAGAAAAACACCAAAGAATTTTGCTCAAAATATTCTTGAAATAATTGATGTACTATAAAAAAATATTTTTTTATTCTAAATATGACTGGCAAAAATTAAGCTTTGCTTTTATATTAACTATGCCATTATTTGCGTATAAATTTATGCAAGAACTCGTGGGCAAATTTTCAACGGTCAGTGCAGTTAGTACAAGGGTACAAGTAGAAGTAAAAAAAATATCATAAATTGCGCAATAAAACCATAAATGTATATCTGACCTCGCAAAAAAGTCCAAAAATTTTCATTAGAAGAAAGGGAAAACTTGTGGATGAAAAAGTAGTCAACGTCCCCAAACGT
>NW_026916669.1:40000-66927 GCF_035046485.1 Aedes albopictus
TTGCAATATACTTTCAATTAGCTACACTATAACTGGTTTTAGACAAAATGTTTTTAAATCACAATGTTATGCCTATAATATAGCGTATCAAAATCTCATTCGATAACATTAAGAACGTTTTGCTTAAAAAAATTTCTATAAAGAATTAGAAGCATTTGAAAATGCAGCTCCTATCCTTTCCCATGTTAAAAAAAATTGTTTTCACGCACAGCGCAATTCTCTCAGAGAGCCTCCGTCAAGGCGAATAGTGCCCTATAAGCTGCCTTCATTTGAATTCATTTTTGAAGTCTGTGCCCGGTTACATGATATCACAAGAATCTCGTCGCCAGTTCCAGCGAACCGTTCCACTTAAAGATGACATTCATGAACCTGTCCGAGGCGCGATGACGACGACAACCAGTTCATATTGATTGCTGCATGCGCTGGCGAACTATGCATTGCAACCTATATTCTCCCGCTAGCAATCCATCATAGTTCGAGCTTGATTGATTGATTCTTAGTTTACTCAGCTCCCTCTCCTCGGATCGATCCATTCAGCCAGCTGTCCGTCCATCCAAGCTCGATACGATGTGCAATTTACATTGACGTTAAACCAGAGCTGTTGTAACCATATAGTGAAGTTGGAATGCCGCCGTAGAGTGCGGAAGAGTGGCAGCAGTGTGGTAGGTGGATGAATTACCCACCCGACAGAGAGCAATAAAATCCATCAGTAAATCTGCATCAACTTCAATCTTCCGTTGCAAAAACCGCTGCCACCTCGTGCTCCTGCAGTCCTGTCGCACCACAAGCCTCAATTACAGATCACTTCTCCGAGCATGAAAATGGATTTAAACCAATTTCAGTCCATAACAATCATCAGCTGGACCTGCTGCCTGCACACACACACGCATACATTCCCGCACAAACCTCCGGAATGTAAACCCGGAGCCATCCTGGGTTACGACGAGAGAGATGCGCTCCCTTTCGGCTGCGTGGCCTCAAACTCAATTCCAACACGTCGATTGTATGTGTCTCCTGTGACGGACGAATCGATCCGCATTACGCGGGGACCGATGATGATGATGTTGATGGCTCAAGGGTGAATCCGGAGCAGCAGTTTCTGTACGGTGAGATCCGATTGCAATACTTCCCAATCCGAGCGTGGAAGCTGTTAGGGTGTGTGATAAATCAGTAACTATTATATTTCCATTGCCATTCGATTGCGATTTCATTGCGATTTCATGCGATTTCATTGCGATTTCATTGCGATTTTATTGCGATATCATTGCGATTTCATTGCAATTTCATTTCGATTTCATTTCGATTTCATTGCGATTTCAACCGTTGTCTCGTGTATGTAATGTTCAGTCTGTGCAGCCTTTGGCTGAAGAGGGTGAAGGGTCTTTTTTAAAAGTTCATAGCAATTTCATTGCAATTTCTTGACAATATTATTGCGATTTCATTGCGAATTCATTCCGATTTCATTGCGAATTCATTTCGATTTCTTTGGAATTTCATTGCGATTTCATTGCAATTTCATTGCGATTTCATGGCGATTTTATAGCGATTTTATTCCGATTTCATTGCGATTTCATTGCGATTTTATTGCGAATTTATTGCGATTTCATTGCGTTTTCATTGCAAATTTATTGCGATTTCATTGCGATTTCATGGCAATTTCTTGGCAATTTCTTGGCAATTTCATTGCGATTTCATTGCGATTTTATTGCGATTTCATTGCGATTTTAATGGAATTCCATTGCGGTTTCATTTCGGTTTCAATGCAATTTCATTTCGATTACATTGTGATTTCATAACGATTCCATTACGATTTCATTGCATTTCATTTACGATTTCATTGCAAATCTATTGCATTTCAATTGCGAATAATTGCAATTTCTTTGCCATTTTATTTGCGATTTATATGCGACTTCATTCCATTTCAATTAAATTCAATTCTAGTGAGTGTTTATATGTATTCTCATAAAATGTGTAGAGCAAACCCTAACCACCACAGTTAGTGTCGGACTGCTTGAATGCAGATTGACTCACCATATCCTCCGTCGCCGAGCTGCCATTGGAAATGCAAATAATTATTGTAATGCATCAATCAGGTCCGGTTGGTCGGTTATTCCGAGTAGGTAGTAGTATGGGACACGCTTGTATGGAAAAAATAAATCCTCGCTCCAGTCGACTTTTTAGATCCCATTTAGGTCCCATATGAACTGTACAAAATTTCAGCGCAATCGGTGAAACCATAATTTAGCGCAAGCGGTTCAAAGTTTTCATAGGATTTACTATGGGAAAAGTTACACTTTCAGATAAAAAATCCCAGAGGTCGCCCTTTGTCCCCTTAATTCAAATCGATCAATGCTCCTTGTAGAAAAATCATTTTAGAAACTTTCCTTCGAAGACCGCAAAACGATTGGATGCTTGTAAAAAAAGTTATTGATTTATTACCGATTAGTGATCCAACGAACGGCTTTTTGCTTTGTTTTATCAGCAGCACTGCTGCTGCCGTTGTTGCATGGGGTGGCGGGAGGCATCACCACCCCCAGAAACAGCAGCAGCCAAGGCAGCAGCTACAGTGCTGCTAATAAAACAAAACAAAAAGCCGTTCGTTTGGATCACTAATCGGTAATAAATCAATAACTTTTTCCACAAGCATCCAATCGTTTTGCGGTCTTCGAAGGAAAGTTTCAAAAATTATTTTTCTACAAGGAGCATTGATCGATTTGAATTAAGGGGATAAAGGGCGACCTCTGGGATTTTTTATCTGAAAGTGTAACTTTTCCCATAGTAAATCCTATGAAAACTTTGAACCGCTTGCGCTAAATTATAGTTTCACCGATTGCGCTGAAATTTTGCACAGTTCATATGGGACCTAAATGGAATCGAAAAAGTCGACTGGAGCGAGAATTTGATGTTTGTCCCATACTAGTAGGTAGGTATGTGTCTTCTGTATGTATTCCAACTGGATTGGGGCACATACGACTGGACACGAAGTACACGCATTAAAATTGCTGTACAAATAAAATACATTTCAATTCGATCAATATACATAAATCTGTTTGATTAAATAATTATAGTGACAGTTTCAGCTCATTTGCGCCGAAAATTTAACAAGGAATTAAAATCTCCTTCATTCCTCTTCTGGCATAGCATCCCTAGCCAGACATAGATTGCTCTTCGGCTTCATGTTAATTCACAATATAATTTTGTAAGGAAGGAAGCATAGATTAGATATGCGTTGTTTGTTAATTATTGAAGCCTCAGATATCATCAGTTCGATTCAGGCTGAATGCATGTGACCTTGAATTTCTCCTCAATCAACAAACACCGAGGTAATTCCCAAGTGGCCTAACTGAAAGAAGAGCACGGACTCAATCGTCCGAAACACCCATCATCCTCTGACAGACAGGCCGGGAATATGAGTGACAGCCTGTCCATCGCACAAACTTTCTGAGGGTGGCTGGCTGGCCATCAGAAATATGAAACTGCACCAAGAAACCGCTCCTCCAGCACAGAACCCCAAAAGATGACAGCTGATCAACACTCTCCCCAGGTCCGCAAATCCCAGTCCGACCGAATTTACTGCAATTCTTCGCACCGCCGCCACACGGCTGGATGAAGGAAAGGGCACCAAAGAGGTTTTGCAAAACCGCATTTCCTGCTTCGAGTTTCCGCTCGTTCCACTCACCAACCGCCCTTTATACATGTGGCGATACAGTTCTCTCTCGCCACCGACGGCGGCGGAGCCCCACCGTGTATAGTCCGTCAGCAATCGGACTTGAGCAGTAACTGAAATGACTGACAGTTTGGGCTCACCCTCTGGCCACCTTGCGCTCAGACGGAGAGACACCGGGGCCGCTCCAGCAAGGCCAGTCACAGTATCGCATAAAGACGTTGCAAAACAAGATGTCAATCATGATTAGGGGCTACGTGTCAACGTTTATTGATTTTCATCAAATTATAAGCGCAGCGAAGGCCCGATTCTGGCCTGCCAGGAGAGATGAGGGCGATTGCCTCCGGCTGGAGGTTGGTTTTGGTTATATTTGTATGGTATTACGACTTAGTTAACTATAGGTTTCTGAGGAGCCTAAAGAGGCAGATTTGAGGGGCTCTAGGGGATTTTAGGAGTGTTTTTTTTTGGTTTCAAGAAGTTTTAGAGGGGTTTTCGAAGAGGATTTATATGCTCATGAAACTTTTGAGATCCCATGTGACGCCCCCTGCAACCCCTGAAGCACCCTTGAAGTCCCCCGAGGCCCCAAAAGCGTCCCTCTGGAAGTCCCTTGGAACTCCCAGAATCACTCTGTAGCACCTACGGAACCCCTTGGAGCCCACGTGAAACTCCCTGAGACCCTCTAAAAACGCACACGAGATCTTTTGGAACCCCTTCGAAATCCCCTGAGACCCCTGGAACCTCCTTAAGACCCTGAAACGTTCCTGCGACCTCCTAAAACTCCCATAGAACCCACCTGTGTTAAAGTGAGGTGCCCCTGAGACCGCTTGAACGGCCTGAGTCCTCCTGCTCCCCTCTGGTAATCCCCTGGGATATCCTGAAACGCTTCTGAGACCTCTTGAAGCGCCTGAGACCTCCTAAGATCTCCATGTAATCTTCTGGGTAACCATGAAACCCCTCTGAGATCCACTTAAACACTCAAGCGACCTCTTGGGCCGTTAATTAACCATGTAGACTTTTAGGGGGATGTCTGGCCATATGAGACCATGAAAACGTGAAAAAACTAATATATTTGCATATTTTATAGCACTCTTTACATTTTAGCCCCTTTAACGTATTTTTCCTGAAAATTACAATTCAATAGCTTTCAAACAAAAAAAAACGAAGTTTAAAATCGGTCAAATGGTTCAAAACCTTGATTTTTTGGACCACCCTATATGAAAATTGGTCACCCTAATGACGAAATAAAAAATACGGGTCTAATTATTTCCGAAGAACTACAAGCCCACCAAGTTTCACGACAATCGGAGATGCACTGTATCGTTTTTCTATGGAATGGCTGTATTTGTATGTACGTACATCCTCAACACCTTCTAGTTCGCCAATTACCTCCCTTAGATCTTCCTGAAACCTGGGGAAAACAACACCCCCTTAAACGTTCTCCAGGTTGCCATAGTTACTATAATTATTATTGTACTATTACTGTATTGGTACACTGGAACCTCCTTTTATGCACCTGGCTGGGGGTGCATAAATTTAAAATGTGCATAAATAAAAAAAAAACCCAAATTAATCCACCTAGAGGTGATAGTGCCTTTCTCGTCGTATATGTTCTCACGATCTTTCCGTCGACGTAAGTCAAAGTGTTCCTGAATCCTGATATTTTTTTGAGAAAAGCAAGCATTTTATCAAAGCCATCATTGAATTGACTTAAAACTTATTGATGGCACATAGTCCGACGTTCTGTTCAGCGTATAAGCAGAGCTGAATAATATCAAATTTCTCAGTTGACTGCTTGAGTACCTTCACTAACATTGGGATCTCAAGACGATACTAACAAGCTAAGATATAACTTTTTACACAATCACAAATCACTTTGCGGTCTCCGATAAAGTTTTTTCGGCACATTCTAGGTTATATTTTATTGACCGTTGCAAACATTAACGTAGTGAGTATAGTGAGACATCTGTTTGTATGTGGGTTATTTATGTCAAGATTTTGTTCTCTTACACATATTTATGGCTTGCATTGGTTTTATTTACTTTCGTAGTTCCGGCGAAGCATCAAACGCTGGTTGTGCAACCCTACCGGTAGTCTCTAATGTGGTATGAGCATATTTTCTAGTTAACCGTTACTCAGATTATTAAAAAAGCCGTGATGTGGTGTGTCACATGGTACATTTGGTTACTTTCCGGAACAGGTTCCGGAGTACTACCGGGTCTCCCAAATGTAGTCTGAGGCAATATCATTGCTAACATACATTAGGTTACCTAAAAAAAACCACGTTTTGATTTATCTTATGCATGGGTACAGATCACTTTTACATTTGACCACTTCCAGTGGGACACCCAGAACTAGTTTCGGGACACTACCGGTTGTCTAAAATATGGTCTGAGGCTATGTTCTTACGCATCGATTATCGCGTTATAAAAAAGGGTCTCCAATTGGCCTAGTGGTTAAGGCTATGAATCGCCAATCCGGAAACGGCGGGTTTGGTTCCCGTTCCGGTCGGGTACATTTTCTCGACTTTCTGGGCATAATGTATCATTGAACTTGCCTCACAATATACGAATTCATGCAATGGCAGGCAAAGAAAACCCTTCAATTAATAGCTGTGGAAGTGCTCTAAAGAACACTAAGTAGAAGAGAGGCAGGCCAAGTTCCAATGCGAGTGTCAAGCCAAAAAGAAGAAGAAGTTATCAAAAAATCTGTTCTTTGATGTACTATCGAACCCCGCGTATTGATCACTCTTTAATACGACACTTTTTAATTTGTACCCCGCTCATTCGAAATTTGTTGAAACCCTTTGGAGCCGGAGGGGTCATATATGACCCCAACTTAGAAACGGCTGTATAAATTCACCCATTCGATTAAACAGAATACTGTCTTCGGCAAAGTTGTTGCAAATTGAGTCCTCTATTAGGGAAAAATTGGGATATTTGTATTTGGGACTTCATTGATAACGTAGAACATCCTGAACACCAATAAATTTGGAAAAACGAAATAATTGACATACCAGTTGTTCTAAAGGCTGAACTTGGATGTGGGTTTCGTTTACATGTATCCATTTAGCCTTTGTCAAGAATATCAAAAGGTGTTTTATATTCTGGGATGTTCTAGGTGTTCCAAACTGTCCTGTAGTGAAGTCCTTCAAATCTACAAGAATAATTTTATGTATTTCCGCCACAATTAATAGCATTGCATAAGCTACTAGGATCTGTGAAGCTCTTGACATTAACAAGGCCATTTATAGACGCTATAGGGATATTCCAGGTCAGCCAAACTACCTTGGAGTTCAGGACTTCAGGTCTACACTCGTAACAGTATCCATATCTGTTATACTGAGAAACGCTACATAATCAACCGCAGTTACTGAAGCAATCTGAAGTCTACTAGCTTATTATAAACCTTTGGGACATCTAGGGTCGTCCAAACTATTCTATAATAAAGTCCTTCAAAACTACAAGAATAATTTTATGTGTTTTCACCATATATTATAGTTTTGTATAATCTGCTGGGGTCCGCGAAGCTCTTGAAATCTCAAATGCCATTCAGAGACACTACAGGGATATTCTGGGTCAGCCAAACTACATTGGAGTTCAGGACTTCAGGTCTACACCCGTAACAGTATCCATATCTGTTTTTCTGCGTAAAGCTGCATAATCAACCGCAGTTACTGGAGCGATCTGAAGTCTACTTTTTTATTATAAACCATTGGGACTTTCACGGTCGTCCAAACTGTTCTATAATGAAGTTCTTCAAATCTACAGGAAAAATTTTATGTGTTTTCACTATAAATAATAGCATAGCATAATCTGCTGAGATCCGTGTAGCTCTTGAAATCTCAAATATCATTTAGAGACACTACAGGAATATTCCAGGTCAGCCAAACTTCCTCTGAGTTCAGGACTTCAGGTCTACACTCGCAACTGTATACATACAGGGGATACTCAAAATAACTGGGACAGGCAAAAATTTCACTTATCAAGAAATGTTCAAATCGCTGTAACTTTTCAAAAAGGGCATCAAATATTCTCAAATTTTTACTGAAAGTTCATCAACTAGTTGTGTATCAGTGGTCAAAATTTGGAAAAGATCGGGCCATTCTACATGAAGTTATAAAGTTTCTAGATAAAGGTATAATTATCTGATGACCAACTTTGAGCTAAAAAAAAAAAGAAAATCGGGTTAAGTACGGTTCCTTTGAATTCCACTAAGAATTTGCATCCTTTGACAGATACGTATTTCGACCTCAACTGTAAGGTCGTCTTCAGTGTCTTGTACTTGACTCGACTGTCGAGTCAAGTACAAGACACTGAAGACGACCTTACAGTTGAGGTCGAAATACGTATCTGTCAAAGGATGCAAATTCTTAGTGGAATTCAAAGGAACCGTACTTAACCCGATTTTCTTTTATTTACAGATATTCCCCTAACAAGCCCAGGTTAATCATCATCAACTTTGAGCTGTTATATCTCCGGATTTAATAAAACGAATGCAATGAAATTTTGATTATTTATGACTTATATAATGAGCTATTAAAAACTTTTGACTAAACTTAAAATTCCTCACACAAAAGAAAATTATTACGATTAGATGTATTTTCTAATATAACACCATTTTATCCATAACTTCATCATCGTTTCAAAATTCGAGATAGTAATTAAGGGGTCCAGAATCAAAGGGGTGTAAGTGACCATTTTGTCGATTTTGAGCTGAGCATATCATAAAATTCTTCAGATTTTAAGCTCTCAGGAACTTTTTTAAGATTGTTTCTACGATGATTGGAAAAATCACTATAAATCAGAGAAAATTTGGTTGATTTTGAAACTTTATACGTTTTGTATGGGATGAAAAATTGATCAAAAACTTTAAACCTCATTTACTCGAAAGTGGGTTTTTGTCACATACACCCCTTTGCTTCTAACCCCCTCAATTATAGTTCATTTGAATTCCCTCTAAATGAATTGAGTATATTTATGATTCAAAGAAAAGCAGCCAAATAGCCGGCATTAAATTAAAAAATTAATGGGATGCATATGAAAAATAGATAAATTCACTAAAAAAACAAGGAATAAATTAAATTGCCATAACTTTTTTTCTTAATCATAATTTCAAATAAAGTCAACTGTTTTTCAGAGTTCATTATGTAAGTCATAAATGATCAAAATTCAGTTGCATTCGGTTCATTGAATCCGGAGATATAAACGCTCAAAGTTGGCTATCGGATAGTTATACCTTTTACTAGAATATTTATAACTTCGTGTAGAATGGCCCGATCTTTTCCAAATTTGAATCACTGATACACAACTAGTTGATGAACTTACAGTAAAAATTTGAGAATATTTGATGCTCTTTTCGAGAAGTTACAGCGAGTTGAACATTTTTTGAAAAGTGAAAATTTTACCTGTCCCAGTTATTTTGAGTATCCCCTGTATCTGTTATACTGAGTAACGCTGCATAACCAACCGCAGTTATTGGAACAATCTGAAGTCTATTTTTATATAATAAACCTTTGGGACATTCACGGTCGTCCAAACTGTTCTATAATGAAGTTCTTCAAATCTACAAGAAACATTTTATGTGTTTTCACTTTAAATAATAGCATAGCATAAGCTGCTGAGATCCGTGTAGCTCAGGAAATCTCAAATGTCATTTAGAGACACTATGGGAATGTTCCAGGTTAGCCAAACTATCCATGAGTTCAGAACTTCAGGTCTACACCCGTAACATCAGCTATATCTGACATACTGAGTAACGTTTCATAATCAGTAGCGGTGACTGAACCAACCTAAAGTCTACTATATATTTTTATGAACCTTTGGGACATAGAGGGTCGTCCAAACTATTTTGAAGTTTAGCTCTTGATAGTAACAGTAGTTAGTCTCACAATGAACTTTAGACTGTAATCTATGATGATAGTTTTGAGATATTCCAGATCAACATCGCTACTCCTGAGACCATAGCTTCAGGTCTACACTTGTGATAATAGCTTTTACCACTACGTTAAGGTGTTACATAATCAACTGTACTTACTATAGCAGTTAGAGGAACAATACGCGTTGTTATATATTTTTGGGATAGTATGGGCTTATTACTGTTATGAAGTTTGGTTGACCTGTATATTTACCTTTCAGAAGACATAATGGACATGATAGATTACAAATGGCAGCTTTGTATAATGAAAGCAGTTACCCTTACTCCCATAGATTGTAGGATCTGAACTCAAGAACAGTTTGAATGACCTAGAATATCCCGAATGATCTGATGCTGTCCATTGAATTTTCAAAAGACTTACTGGACATGATAGGTTACAAATCGCAGCTTTGTATAATAAAAGCAGTTACCGTTACACCCGTAGACTTTAGGATCTAAACTCAAGAACAGTTTGGATGACCTAGGATATCCGGACTGATCTGATATTGTCTATTTACCTTTCAGAAGACTTGCTGGACATGACAGATTACAAATCGCAGCTTTGTATGATGAAAGAAGTTACCGTTATACCCGTAGACTGTAGGATTTAAACTCAAGAACAGTTTGGATGACCTGGGATATCCCGAATGATCTGATACTGTCTATTGAATTTTCAGAAGACTTACTGGACATGATAGATTTCAAATTGTAGCTTTGTATAATGAAAGAAGTTACCGTTACACCCTTAGACTTTAGGATCCAAACTCAAGAACAGTTTGGATGACCTAGGATATCCCGACTGATCTGATATTGTCTATTTACCTTTGAGAAGATTTGCTGGACATGACAGATTACAAATCGCAGCTTTGTATAATGAAAGAAGATACCGTTATAGCCATAGACTTAGGGATCTAAACTCAAGAATAGTTTGGATGACCTAGGATGTCCAGAAAAAATATTCCGCATAATATTCTACCGTTATTATACTATTGAATACCAAAACTACAGAAAAACGTAGAAAAAACTCCAGAAGAACGCTTGGAAAAATTCCGGCTTCAAAGGGTTAATAAATGATCAAATGTCACAGTGTAATACACTGTAAATACGAATGTGTGTGTGTGTGTGAGAGAGGTAAAGTTACATGTTGATAATTTTCATTCACCGTTTTCTAATCAGCATTTTTTTTTTGTTTCATATACGTGCTTTATTACAATTCTGGAGCTCGATTTGAATAGGTCGTATGTACTTTTGTCGATTAAAAATTCGATCAGTTGGATTCGCTTATTATAGCGAAAACCGTTGAAATTGAGCAAAGTTTATGCATACAGCAGAATCCTCACAAAACAGGCTTTCTGTTCCATCATGAATAGTTTGCAAAATATCTGCCATATTGCTACAATGACTAAAATAAACTGATCGAATTTTATATCGACAAAAGCACATACGACCTATTCAAATCGAGCTCCAGAATTGACGTACTCACCGTAATCATCAACCTTTTTTCTACCCGGAACATCTGGAATGCAACCGTAACCACCTGTAGTGCAAACGTTGTCCAAAACGCCAAAACCCCAAACACGGCTGTCTCTGTTTGTTGTGCATGCACGGGTGAACTGGATAAGGCAGAAGAAATCGTTTGTAAGGGCTTCTGCCGATCGACCTTTCATCTCAAGTGTGCGCAGCAACCTGATACCATCCGTGATGCTGCTGCCAACTGTTCCCAAGTCTTCTGGATGTGTGTCGAGTGTACCAAAATGATGGAAAATGCTACATTTTGCCACGCAATATCATCCACCAACAAGGCTATGGAGGTCATGAATGCTGAGCACAACAAGGCATTGACCGAACTCAGACAGGAGATGGAACAAAATACAGCAAAAATAAACACTATTCTGAGGCAACCTCCCACTGCAGTACAACACAAAACTGGAGGAGCGAAAAGTATTTCTCACTCCAACAACCGCAAACGGCCACGTATTGACGAAGAGGATGTTCAATCGGAAAGCGTGGTGACCGTAGGCACGAAAGAAATCGATCCCGATGTGAATATACCACTAGCAGAGAAGAAGATGAACGAAAACAAATTCTGGTTGTATCTGTCTGGTTTCAACCCACAAGCTTCGGAGGATGACGTACGAAGCTTCGTACAACGAAACCTGAACACCACCGATACTATTGAAGTCCGAAAGCTGGTTCCTAAAGGTAAAAATCTTGAAGAACTCACATTCGTGTCTTTCAAAGTTGGGGTTGGTTTACAACTAAAGGATTTGGCACTGCTAACATCGACATGGCAGAAGGGAATTGCTTTCCGCGAATTCGATTTCCATCCTCGACCAACTTTTCAGTTTCAACATACTCAACAGTAATGACATTGAAATTGTAAACACTGACTCTACCTGCTTTGAAACAATACGCTCGTCAACTTTGTGTTCTACACTTACATCACGAAGCTCCCAAAACACCGATTTGCCTCCGACGGCCACACACGACAGACTGAAGAGCTCGATTACTGTGTATTATCAGAATGTTAGAGGATTGAGAACTAAGACTAATGCACTGTTTGTTCTGTTCTGATTATGACGTCGTCGTTCTAACAGAGACCTGGCTCAACAGCAATGTGTTAAGCTCCGAGCTAACAGATGAATATGTAATACATCGTTGTGATCGAAATGCTAATACTAGCCAGCATCTTCGTGGTGGTGGTGTTTTGATCGGAGTAAAAAAGAATATAACGAGCAGTATCGTGAGTGTTAGTGGATCAGACCATTTGGAGCAGGTAGTACATAATTCAAGCATCTATTGGAAGTGAGCCTCTAGTGGTGTGCGCGGTTTACCTACCACCGAACACAGAGCCTGATCGATATAAACAACATGCTGCTTGCATCAATGAGCTCTGTGATCAGCTAGGAACACGAAACAGGGTAGGGGGCTGTCCATAAACAACGTGGTCATGGGGGGGGGGGGTTTGGCCAATGACCATTTTGTATGGACAAATAAAAAAATTTGTATGGACTAATGAGCACGCGGGGGGGTTGAAAAGTCCCTAGTCGTCCTGGGTGATTACAACTTATCTCACCTTCGCTGGGCCTTCGATGAAGATATTGGTTGCTTAATCCCTATGAATGCCTCCTCTAAGCAGGACCTATCTTTGGTCGAAAATGTTATTGCTTCTGGTTTAAACCAAGTAAACCATATAACGAACGAAAACGGCCGTCTGCTGGATTTGGCTTTTGTGAATGGTACCAACATTTGCGAGATTGTTGAACCACCGCTGCCTTTGATGGTAGTGGACCGGCACCACCTACCATTTGTAATGATCATTGAAGCTTTGCATATACACTCCCGTGCAAAAGTTTGGGGTCACCCCCTCAAAAACATGGAAATGTTTTTCAGTCATATCTCAGTTATTTTTCATTTAATCCATTCGTTCTTAGACTCTATCGAAAGATAAAGAGTTAGATTTGATTCGTAGGTATTTTTCACAAATTTTATATGAAATTTTTAGTATAAAAAGTTTACCTAAACTTACATGTTTTTCCTAAATCTGTACGAAAAATTGTTTTCCGTGTAATTCGAAATTGGGTCGACCAAATTTCAAAATTAAAGTTGCAACGGAACCCTATTTCTATCCTCTTTGAAAGCCATTCATTAGATTTTAGCGAAAAAAATCATAACACAATTTAAATTATCGAGTTAGGTTTACAAGTCACCGTGCAAAAGTTTGGGGTCACCCCTCAATATGCTGCATCGTGCAAAAGTTTGGGGTCACCTTCCAAATGAAGTCTGAGTCGAATTTTTGTTCAAATCTCCGTTTTTTTTGGTGCAAATGCAATTCTTTCTCTGATTGAATGGCAAGACACAGAAATGGTTATGAAATGTTCATAAACTAAGTTTTAGACTAAATTAAGGTATAATATGGTATATAAAATCCATACTAAATCAGCTAAGTACGTTATATAAACTGCGAAAGGGGATGGAGATGAAATAAAAAGGACTTATACGTGATTTCTACCCTATATAACTGCAAGTGTTATTACCACAAACATACAATTACCCCAAAATCCATAAGTTTCAGGAATATTACATATTTTAATTTAAATGGCAGTTTCATCAAAAAGTTATCCCTTTGCTTTGCACCAAAACACCAAATCTCTTATGTATTACTACATTCGATGAAATGAGTCGTTGTAATGGTTTTTGGGGTAATGGTGTATTTGTGGTTTTAACACTTACAGTTATATAGGGTAGAAATCAAGAATTAGTCATTTTTATCTCACTTCTATTCTCTTTCGCACTTCATATAACGAAATTAGCTGATTTAGTATGGATTTTATACATCATTTTCTACCTTAACTTAGTCTAAAACTTAGTTTATGAACATTTCATAACCATTTCTGTGTCTTGTCATTTATCTATCATAGAAGGAATTGGAGTTGCGCCAAAACAAATGACGATTTGAATAAAAATCCGACTCAGACTCCATTTGAAAGGTGACCCCAAACTTTTGCACGATGCAGCATATTAAGGGGTGACCCCAAACTTTTGCACGGTGACTTGTAAACCTAACTCGATAATTTAAATTAAGTTATGATTTTTTCCGCTAAAATCTAATGAATGGCTCTCAAAGAGGATAGAAATAGGGTTCTAATGCAACTTTAATTTTGAAATTTGGTCGACCCAATTTTGAATTACACGGAAAACAATTTTTCGTACAGATTTAGGAAAAACATGTAAGTTTAGGTAAACTTTTTATACTAAAAATTTCATATAAAATTTGTGAAAAGTACCTACGAATCAAATCTAACTCTTTATCTTTCGATAGAGTCTGAGAACGACTACATTAAATGAAAGATGTCTGAGATATGACCGAAAAACATTTCCATGTTTTTGAGGGGGTGACCCCAAACTTTTGCACGGGAGTGTAGCTGTGTGGCAATTTCATCGTGTTCGCCCTTTAACCCTTTGGAACCGGAGGGGTCATATATGACCCCGGCGATGAAACCGGGCATTACAAACGTGTTCGACACCAGCGAGGTTGCGTCGACAGCGGCGAAAAAAATCGGCTCCTGTAACCGTTGGTTCCAATTCGTGGCTTGTTGGCTTTGCCACAAGTTCCTTTTCCTAACACCGCAACCTACCAGTAAGCACCTAAACCAATTCCATCCCAATCGTAGAACAGCCTTACTGGTGGCGTATACCTAGCTGTTCTAGAAATAAGCTTGACCGAACCGTGCATTCGAATAGTAGTCAAAGCGTTTGCTCACTCCGACACGTTACCGCCCGTACTGAGCTAGGACAACCACCCTTTATGGAGTTGACCTAATCGTAATGTGACCCTGCGTGGAAGGGCTGCCAACATTTTTGAAATGACAACTTCGGCTTTTCACGAAGATGTGAAAAACCGAAGCGAATAAAACTATGAACATAGCATTGGTCGGGTCTCATTCCTAAAAAGGCTACCCTCTAGTTTAGTAGTGCGCGCCGTTCTGAGTTTCCGTAATTTAAAATGTGTATTAGAGTGTAGCATCGTGTATTTAACCTGAATGTGTCCTTTTTTTAGATAAGCATTTGAAGATTGTCCGTAAGCGACTGATCCTAAAGAAAACGTGTTAATTTGTGTTATTCGAAGAAAAGGTAATTAATAATAAGGCTCATTGTTATATTGTGAAATCGTGTTACAAAATGGTGGTTTTAAAACAAGAGAGAGAGATTAAGGTATACTAATTGCGTAATAGGTCCGTGAGTGTTTCCGGACCTTTTCTTTATTCTATGGTGGCCTCGGGTGATTCCCGAAGAGTCTCGTTTACTTCCCAGGATCGAAACACTGGACAGAAACCTGCGGCACGACCCTCGTGTAGAGCTAGAGCCCTAGTACGCACCGGGATCGCCATTGCTGCCTCCGCCATCTTGTAGACCGCGCAATCGGCCGCGTGGTCACTCAGCCGACGCCCGTCAGAGTCGATCGCCGAGATCGTCCCCAAAACCAGGAACGCGAATCCTCCCCACCGCTGGTAGGCCTTAGCCACTCCAGTGGGACCCCAGAGTGTCATCGGTCCAGTGGGAGTACTGACGGAAAAGCTCCTTCCCAGCTTCCCAAGCGTATCACCGACATACCTGGACCCTGGTAACGGTAACCCCCGATCAACCGTAACCTCGCTGGTGGGCCGTAGCCTGTCCAGAGAGTCGGTCCTCCTCCCCAGCTTTTGGGTGGGCCGCCTGGCCTGATTCAAGCTAAATCTTCATCGCCGCCTCCGTCATCGTGTGTGCCGATCGAAGGACTTCCGCCACCACCCGCGCTGAAGCCCGACCAAGCCGTCGTGCCGTGAAGAAGCGTTCTACCAAACCATTTCACCACGGTTTGCCCGTTGGAGGTGCCAAGCTTTCCCAACAACCCGTACGCCTACTGGTGGGCCCTAGCCTATCCGGTTGAGTACCTGCCATTCAACAACGATCTTTGGACAGCCATCTCGGGGCGGAAGTGCTCGCCCGTCGTTAGTAGCAACCTCTCCGGTGCCCGCCTGGCTCCCCTTCGAAGATGCCATCCACAAAGCTAGCCAACGTAGACCGTCGCCGCCAACCATCCCGCCACCAACAACCGCCAATGTAATACGCAAGTATACCACCTCTATATCTCTCTCTCTATTGTCCAATGGACGAATAAAACGATTATGTTAAGTTAAGCACTGATAGTTACGTCATTTTAAAAGGCGCACTCCCTCAGGTTGAATACATTTCCGCTACTTTTGGTTCGATTCCGTACCTAAAGGGGTATCCAAGCCTCGGCTTTGGGTAGTCAGTTTAGGACTTCGACCTCTTTATTGTTTTGATCCACCTTGGTTACATACAAACCGGTTGGCTACCTATTCCACTCATTGATTACAAACCGATGCTCTTACCAGGTAAGTGATCAGCGTTGCAGTGAACGAATTGTTAATATTCAGAGTGAACGACCCTGTGATCAGCAAATATTCCCACATATATTTCCCGTCTGAGCAGCTAGAGGCTACACTCCAAAAGGTTAAGCGAAAACTAAAGAAACATTTTCACCAGGAAACAAATCCAAACAGACACTTTGACCCTGAGTATGTATGGAAACATATTTTCAAAATATTGCTCCTTTATTTAAAACAAATTCGTAAATCTAATGATAACAAAAAAGGAAAGCTTAACGGTAAAGTTTGATCTCACTTTTATAATCAGAATGATTTGTAATTCTTTTTGGCGTAACGTTCCAACTGGGTCAAAGTCTGCTTTTTAGCTATGCTCACTTCTACAATTGATGTAACTGCTTCCTCTGCCCTCAATGACCGTTGTATGTGTATATCGGTTGAGATGCATGAAGATTCTCTAGCCCAAGAAAGTAAAAAAAAACTTCCTTTAGGAAAAATTCATGAAACGACCGGGAATCGAACCCGACACCCTCATCATAGTCATGCTGAATATCGCATAGAATATATGAGTCTTAAGACTTATGTAAAACCGGAGACAAAATATCCAAAAATAAAATAAAATCCCAAATTAATTGACCTATCAGAGCTGATGCTTCACCCGTAGAATATGTCTTCAACTTTATTTTACACTGAAAATATATTTTGTTTCATTGTACGAAATCGCTCGTCATGTTTACAAACGCCATTCGTTGTTTTCTGCAACGAAAAGCTTCGTAATGTGCATGAGTTCTTTTCGTACAAAATTGCTCCGACACATTTTTCTGTCTCTTTTTTTTTTGTCGGAGTGACATTAAACATGTTTAAAAAAATACCACACATTCGTCCATTTGGAAATCACAGGCTTCGAATCACGTATCTTCTGATTGATACCTACCAGTGCTAACCACCCATCAGTGGGCGCTTGTTGAAACCATCCGAAAACAACCAGAACGCTTTCCACTTTGGTTCTGTTTATAAATAAGTTTTACTTCCAACCGAGAGCATGTTTCCTTTCCTCTTCTGGCACACGCACCGTCATATGCTCATGAAAACAGGTTGCTTTGTTTTCTCTGCGATCCAATCAATCGTAAGTGATGACTGCAAAACTTTGTTGCATTCTACGAAGCAAAATTTTCTTTTTACGCAAGATTAGTAGAAAACGTTTGACATTTGTATGTTTTGTTTTATTCTACACAGCTGCAGCTAAAATCTACGAATGAGCAAGTTGACCGCGTGTCGGATTCGTGATTTCGTACATGATACTACTCCATTTGTATTTTTTCAGCATGGTGGTACGAATGGACCGTACATTATACGCAAATTACTTTCAATTTACGAAAACTAGTTTTACGAAACATATTCGTTGAGGTTTAACGAAAGAATATTCTGAGAATATTCTATAGAAAACACGCCAACTTTGAAGGACGTTTATGCACTGTGCTAGAGCAATTTTAGGAAATTACCCAGGTAACCAATAAGCATTTAAATAAGCTGTATTTCAGCTATAAAACTGCATTATATCTGCTTGCTGCTGTATCATAGCAGTTCGACTGCTGAATTGCCCTGTATTAGCAATTCAAAATCTGGCAGCTGTTGTGTAGCATTTCAAATGCACGATATTTTTTGGATAACAAGCATCCTAACTGCTACTTTATTGCCATAAAACTGCTAAGAGAGATGAGCGATGTTAAAACTGTTACACATTTCAACATTGCCACGACTATAGGATCCATTACCATTCAGATGTCCTATCATTTACTGGTAGCAACGAATCAAATCAATGAGAGAACGAATGTTTTTCAAATAAATCCCATGCAATAAGAAACCAATTATGCCATCGTGTATTATGTGAATGTTTTGATTATCAGCACTTGTCCGAGTCGTTGTCCGGGCACAGCAAAATACCTTCCGGTGTGGTACTGAAGCCTTTAATAGATCAAAAAATCAACGCACATTATCTAATCATTTATAGCTCATCCTGTAGCGCGGTTCAGCTTCATCATCAGCCAGAGGATTGTGGGATCGAATCCCAATTTCAGCGGGAACAGCAGAAAACAACTGCAAAAATAAACAACAGTCCCAAAGTCGCACAGGAGAGTGTGAATAAAAATAGAAAGGGAAGAATATGAAGCGACTGAAATGCGCAGGTGAAAATATTTTTGTTTATGTTCGATTTTTTGGGGATAGGAAAGATAAGCATTTAATCAGCCGTATATTGGGCCAAAACCTGCTTTTAATTAGCAGTTATGGCGCATAAACGGCATATTAGCATTTGATGATCTGCAGTAAAGGCGCATATAGTGCTAAATAAAAGCAAGTTTAACTGCTTATTGGTTACCTGGGTATGGTAGGGTGGCTGCAAGAAATCGATTGTTTTCTCATAGTTTTGTTGTTTTAAATTCTACACGAAATTTTCGAATGGGTGAAAAACGGGGAAACAATTCAAGCAGGATTTGAAAGATGTAATCCTGAGGCTGACACTGTGCATCAATGTTTTAGTGAACTCCTTATGCAATATTTCACTGAACAAAAAAGACGACTTACACTCCCGTGCAAAAGTTTGGGGTCACCCCCTCAAAAACATGGAAATGTTTTTCGGTCATATCTCAGACATCTTTCATTTAATGTAGTCGTTCTCAGACTCTATCGAAAGATAAAGAGTTAGATTTGATTCGTAGGTACTTTTCACAAATTTTATATGAAATTTTTAGTATAAAAAGTTTACCTAAACTTACATGTTTTTCCTAAATCTGTACGAAAAATTGTTTTCCGTGTAATTCAAAATTGGGTCGACCAAATTTCAAAATTAAAGTTGCATTAGAACCCTATTTCTATCCTCTTTGAGAGCCATTCATTAGATTTTAGCGGAAAAAATCATAACTTAATTTAAATTATCGAGTTAGGTTTACAAGTCACCGTGCAAAAGTTTGGGGTCACCCCTTAATATGCTGCATCGTGCAAAAGTTTGGGGTCACCTTTCAAATGGAGTCTGAGTCGGATTTTTATTCAAATCGTCATTTGTTTTGGCGCAACTCCAATTCCTTCTATGATAGATAAATGACAAGACACAGAAATGGTTATGAAATGTTCATAAACTAAGTTTTAGACTAAGTTAAGGTAGAAAATGATGTATAAAATCCATACTAAATCAGCTAATTTCGTTATATGAAGTGCGAAAGAGAATAGAAGTGAGATAAAAATGACTAATTCTTGATTTCTACCCTATATAACTGTAAGTGTTAAAACCACAAATACACCATTACCCCAAAAACCATTACAACGACTCATTTCATCGAATGTAGTAATACATAAGAGATTTGGTGTTTTGGTGCAAAGCAAAGGGATAACTTTTTGATGAAACTGCCATTTAAATTAAAATATGTAATATTCCTGAAACTTATGGATTTTGGGGTAATTATATGTTTGTGGTAATAACACTTGCAGTTATATAGGGTAGAAATCACGTATAAGTCCTTTTTATTTCATCTCCATCCCCTTTCGCAGTTTATATAACGTACTTAGCTGATTTAGTATGGATTTTATATACCATATTATACCTTAATTTAGTCTAAAACTTAGTTTATGAACATTTCATAACCATTTCTGTGTCTTGCCATTCAATCAGAGAAAGAATTGCATTTGCACCAAAAAAAAACGGAGATTTGAACAAAAATTCGACTCAGACTTCATTTGGAAGGTGACCCCAAACTTTTGCACGATGCAGCATATTGAGGGGTGACCCCAAACTTTTGCACGGTGACTTGTAAACCTAACTCGATAATTTAAATTGTGTTATGATTTTTTTCGCTAAAATCTAATGAATGGCTTTCAAAGAGGATAGAAATAGGGTTCCGTTGCAACTTTAATTTTGAAATTTGGTCGACCCAATTTCGAATTACACGGAAAACAATTTTTCGTACAGATTTAGGAAAAACATGTAAGTTTAGGTAAACTTTTTATACTAAAAATTTCATATAAAATTTGTGAAAAATACCTACGAATCAAATCTAACTCTTTATCTTTCGATAGAGTCTAAGAACGAATGGATTAAATGAAAAATAACTGAGATATGACTGAAAAACATTTCCATGTTTTTGAGGGGGTGACCCCAAACTTTTGCACGGGAGTGTACGTGCTGATGGAACCGATGACTACGCCGATGCTGTTTTTGACTTTGATCAATGCAATTACGATGTTTTGAATGCTGCCATTTCGCAAACAAATTGGATGGAAATACTAAACCAGGATTCTTTGGACGGTGCTGTGGACAGATTTTATGACGAACTAGACTCAATTTTCCGGCAACATGTACCCTTACGACGAAAATCGCAGCTGCCTAGGAATAAACAACCATGGTGGAACGGTGAACTAAGAAATTTGCGGAACAGGTTAAGGAAAGCTCGCAGGAAATATTTTCGATTGGGAAGTGATGATCGGAAAGCACAGGTGCGCGACTTAGAATGCCAATTCAATTCTCTGAACGCAGCTCGCTTTCAATCATACATTTCCCGACTCGAGAGTGATATGAAGGATGACCCGAAGCATTTTTGGAAATATCTGCGCAGCCGCACTTCGAACCACGGGATTCCTGAAATTGTCAACTATCGTGGAGTAACATAATCAACGTTGGTCGAGTCCGCAAGCTTATTCTCGTCTTTCTTTCCAAGCGTGTTAAGTAATAACTCACCACCTTTGTCTGAAACGTACTTGAACAGACTGCCGACTTTCGATCTCAACCTTCCTACCACTGTCTTTACGGAACGTGCCGTCTTCTCAAAGCTACGTGATGTGGACAACTCGAAGGGACCAGGATCCGATGGGCTGCCGCCGTCTTTTATCAAGGTGTTCGGGTAATAAACCAATTTTTGTAGCAGCTGGTTGTTTCTGTAGCAGCTCAAACTGTAAATTGTATTTCTTTTATTATTTTGTTATCTGTCTAAATTATCTATGAAACTTACAATATTTGGTTTTGAAATCCTCCTACAAACATCACAATTTCTTCGCTTTTTTGCCAGTCCACATTCCAATAACTCAACCTTAAACCGTCAGAAAAGACACATTATTTGATGTTATACACATTAATATGACCACTTACGGATCCAAAATATTCCTTTCTTCAAGCACTAACTTTTCTTCCCGATTCTACGATTTAATATTCATCCCAACTTGCAATTTATATCCTTTTTCCACTACTTTCAATCACTTACGTTTACTAGATTTTCTCTTGTTTTTGTTTTGAACATCTTTCCTACACTTTCTCCCATCCTTCGATGAAATATTAGGGGAGACTGGGAAGACATTACAACTCGACCGCTGACCGCCCGTAAGAGCGGTCGTGCTGTACAGCGTTGTCGTAACACAAGGAATGCGCTACTTCTTTAGCTCTCCCTGCATCGGTTCTTTTCAACCGTTCACTGGCAGAAAACATTTTTCCGTTGAAGTGGAAGGAGGCGTTAATCACACCCATTCACAAAGCCGGGAATGTGCACGATGTCCAAAATTACACGGAAAAAAATCCATTCCTCTCATCATGAAGAAAAAATCATGTTCTCATGATGTCTGCCAATTCATAATATCATGGTTGTGATTCATAATCTCATGAATGAGTTGACCAGAATTATGAATAGAAACAAGCATTTTCATAAATTATATTCATGGTTGCTTCCTAGCGTTACACTTATCTGCCATATGCAATTATGTTATTATTATTTTAATCGCCGCGATTTGATGTGCGGTAGTTCATCGATTGGTTTTCGGCGAAAACCAATCGATGAACTACCGCACATATGCAATTATATAAATCGCGCGGTCGTCCAGCAGCACAGACATGTGGAAAAAGTTGAACCTGCATTTTTTGCAAAGTTTTTATTTGGTTAGAGTAATAAATGTGCATATATCAGGAAATGGAACAACATAACAGTGTGCCCATAAGATTCGGCAGTTTGTTGGGAGTTGATTGACTAAAAAGTAAACGCGCAAAAAGTATACAGTGCCCAGTTCGCGTTTTCGTTGTGCCATCCGTCGTCGTTCCGAGTTTATGTACGAAGGGTGAAGCAAAGTGGGAATCGCGCGTGCTAATTTTTGGTAATTCTCTCTATTTTTCCGGTTTATCTTTCGTTCGACGACTTCGGAGACTCAGCAAGTGGTGTGAACTAGTAAACAATCGATATAGCTTGGAGGACATCCTTAGCCTGTTGAATGTAGCAGCCAAAGACAAAAATAGTAAACCAGCTAAATATGATTATCCGGTGAGTTCGATCATTGTTGTTCTCTTTTATATTTGAACATCCTTGTAGAGACGAACCAGCCAAGGGCTGAAAGCCTCTTAAATAAAGACAAATCAATCAATCAATCAATCAATATTTGAACATGACATATCTTCACTAACAAGAGGCCAACTAAAAGTGCTGCTTGCTCATAGATAAAAGGATGTTAGATAGGCCTCAAAATCATAGAAATGGGTTCTGATATCACGTATTTTATTTACTTATGATTTTAGCTTGCATCGTTTTATTAATCTAATTAAAAGCATAAAAGTAATTCTTAATTTCATGAATTATATGCATGGGTCCATCTCCCGCAACCATGATTTTATGAATTTGACTGAGAAGCATTGAGGTCCGACGACGACGGAATCATAAAAGTAATTCTTAATTCCATGAATTCTATGCATGGCTTCATCTCCCTCAACCATGATTTTATGAATTTGACTGAGAAGCATTGAGGTCCGACGACGACGGAATCATAAAAGTAATTCTTAATTCCATGAATTCTATGCATGGCTTCATCTCCCTCAACCATGATTTTATGAATTTGACTGAGAAGCATTGAGGTCCGACGACGACGGAATCATAAAAGTAATTCTTAATTCCATGAATTCTATGCATGGCTTCATCTCCCTCAACCATGATTTTATGAATTTGACTGAGAAGCATTGAGGTCCGACGACGACGGAATCATAAAAGTAATTCTTAATTCCATGAATTCTATGCATGGCTCCATCTCACTCAACCATGATTTTATGAATCTGGTGGTAAAGCATCAGGATCTGCATCCAGGTTTATGAAAATTATTCTTGGCTTCATGAATGCTACTCATGATCCCAGCATATTTAATCATAGCTTCATGATTATATTTTCCATTTTTGGTCGTCGAAAGCCAAAACAATAACGGGTGCATAGCGTTATGGTGAAATCAATCATAAGATCATAAAATTTAATCATGGTGTATATTTATAACATAAAATCATAAAAATATCGGGAAACTATGAGTCATATTCATGGTTTTGGGAATGGATTTTTTTTCCGTGTATAGAGGGATCTCCATTTTGAGCTGTTTTCCTAAGGTTTTCGAGAGCATGGTGTTAGATTTTCTGTACCCAGCGGTACAGAACATTATTGCCGTGGAGCAGCATGGCTTCGTCAAACAACGTTCAACAAATACAAATCTGATGAATTATGTGTCGATGATAATCGAAAATCTTGACAAACGCCAACAAATTGACGCAGTGTACGTGGATTTCTCGAAGGCTTTCGACCAAGTTCCCCACCAACTGGCAGTAGAAAAACTCAGAAGGTTTGGGTTTCCCGATTGGATGACCAGCTGGATCGCTTCATACCTCAACAACCGCTTTGCATCTGTAAAACTTGGGGCAGTGAAATCGGAACCCTTTCTGATTACTTCAGGCGTGCCCCAGGGTAGCCATCTCGGCCCTCTTCTTTTCGTGCTTTTTGTGAACGATCTGTGTAGCGAACTGAATTCCTTCAAAACAATGTACGCCGACGACTTGAAAATCTTTCGCATCATTTCATCTCTAGTGGACTGCTGTGCGTTGCAGACAGACATCGAACGTGTTTTGGATTGGTGTGATAGGAACGGAATGGAGGTGAATGTACAGAAATGCAGCACCATAACATTCGCACGCATTCTGTCGCCGATTACGTTCGGGTATACAATGAAGGACTGTACCTTGAACAAAGTCTCCCTCATCAAAGATCTTGGTATCCTGCTGGATAGCAAACTTCGTTTCACTGAGCATATTTCCTCTGTGATTGCCAAGGCATATGCTGTACTGGGGATTGTGAAACGCAACACTCGCGAATTCAACGACGTTTACTGCCTCAAAACGCTGTACATCTCTCTGGTTCGCAGCATCCTCGAGTATGGTGTGGTGGTGCCCTTACCATGCAGTGCATATCGATCGCATAGAACGAGTGCAAAAGGCGTTTCTAAGATTTGCGCTCCGTGGGCTACCGTGGCAAAACCGTCTTCAGCTACCACCGTACGAGCACCGCTGTGCGCTGATCAGACTTCCAACCAGTGTTGCCACAGGTACAGATTATTCTGTAAAAGTACAGATTTTTTTCAACTTTTTGGTACAGATTCTGTACGGTACAGATTACAGATTTTCAGCAAAAGGTACAGAATGGTACAGATTTTTTGAATTTTAGAAAAATACATTAAAATTCAAATTAAAAACATTTTCAATTCTGATATTTGTGTTTTTAAAGTTCAGAAATTGTTAACAGTATACTTCAATTAAGTGTTTTACATAGTTTAGCTTGAATGTAATGTTCTTTTTGCCTTTCTCGTACACCAAGGTGTACCGAAAGGCTATATGTTCACTCCAAAAACGAAAATTTGATAGAGCCTCCGGAGGGGTCAAGTCTTATATACCAATCGACTCAGCTCGACGAATTGAGGTGATGTCTGTGTGTGTGTGTGTGTATGTGTGTGTGTGTGTATGTGTGTGTACAAAAAAACTCACATCACTTTTTGGCAGTAAACCTCATCCGATTTCAATGACCGACGGTTCATTCGACGCGGAATCTGGTCCCATTGTTTCCTATTGAAAATGGTTCGGATCGGTTCAGCCGTTCCGGAGATATGGCCATTTAGGTGTTCCGGAACGGTACCCCAGGAAGGGATCAGAAATGAAAATGCATCAAACCTATGCATGCGACACATCAAACCACTGCATTTTCGATAACCTGATGAGTGGTAAGCAGAAAAATAGTCTAAGACCATATCTGAACCGGTAGTGCTCCCGAACCAGTTCTGGGCGTCCCGCTGGAAGTGGCCAAATATACAATTGTACCAAACCCATGCAAGCGACACATCGAACCACGGCATTTTAGATGACCTGATGGACAATGAGCAGGAAAATCATCTCAGACCATATCTGAACCGGTAGTGTTCCGGAACCGGTTCTAGTCGTCCCGCTGGAAGTGGCCAAATTTGCAAGTGAACCAAACCCATGCATGCTACACATCAAACCACGGCATTTTCGATAACCTGATGAGCGGTAAGCAGAAAAATAGTCTCAGATCATATCTGAACCGGTAGTGCTCCCGAACCGGTTCTGGGCGTCCCGCTGGAAGTGGCCAAATATACAATTGAAGCAAATCCATACATGCGACACATCAAACCACGGCATTTTCGATGACCTGATAGACAATGAGCAGGAAAACCATCTCAGATCATATCTGAACCAGTAGTGTTCCGGAACCCGTTCCGGGGTTCCCGCCGAAGTGGTTAAATCTGAAAGAGAAACAAACCCGTACATGCGTCACATCAAATAGCGGCTTTTTAGATTACCTAATGAATGGTCAGCAAGTGTTTCGGAATCGGTTTTGAGTGGCCGGAAGAGGCCAAATGTAAAAGTGAACCAAATCCAGGCATGTGACACATCAAATCATGGCTTTTGCGATAACCTGATGAACAGTTAGCTAGAAAATAGCCTTACGTCACTGGTAGTGGTCCGGAATTGGTTCAGAGAGTCCCGTCGAAATTGTCAAACCCTGCATGTGACACCTTCAATTTGCAGCATTTTTGGTTAACCGATGAGCAGTTAACAAGACAATAATGTTAGACCATATTTGGTTCAGCCGGTAGTTACCCGGAATCAGATCCGGGTAGTAAAATGTAAAATTTAACCAAACCCATGGATGCGGTACATCAAATCACGACCAGTCTTGTAAACATTCGACACTTTTTACTATCTTCATTTCGTTGCTGCAGTCGGGTGTCAGTCGGCTTTGTTACATTCGTGCGCTATCGTTACCTCTTACCACAACACGAGCAGTAGAACCGAGTAGAACGAAGACTGATCACGACTTATCGACAACCTGATGGAAAAATAGGGTCAGACCACATTAGATTACCGGTAGTGTTGCGGGTTCAGCTGTGGCTTCGAAAGTGGTTAGAAGTAAAAGTGAAGCAAACCCATTCATGCGATATATCAAATCGCGGTGATTAGGTAAAGGTAAATAAATAGCAATAAAATATTCTCAGACCATAATTGGGACA
Source organism: Aedes albopictus (assembly GCF_035046485.1). Lineage (NCBI taxonomy): Eukaryota > Metazoa > Arthropoda > Insecta > Diptera > Culicidae > Aedes > Aedes albopictus. The sequence goes on from NW_026916669.1 coordinate 66,815, forward strand.
ACCGGTAGTGTCATGGTCCATGACTCATGGAATCAGATCCGGCTATCCCACCGGAAATTACCAAGTGTAAAAATGAACCAAACCCATACATACGACACGTCAGATCGCATATT